>NW_026529752.1:0-51989 GCF_028500815.1 Rissa tridactyla | reverse complement strand
GACCAACTCCAGCCATATGGCCATTTTTGTGCCTGGCGCGGTGCGTAGTGGGAAAGGGTGGTTTTGAGGCTGAAGGCAGCAGGAAAGCCCGCAGCCGCCAGGTCTGTGGGGCCAAGCAAGCGGTTCCCAAAGAGCTTTAGAACAAGGCATAGTTTTCCCTGCTGGCTCTTTGGGCATGGGACCCAGCTCCAGCCATAGGCCATTTTTGTGCCTGGCGCGGCGCCAAGTGGGAAAGGGTGGCTTTGAGGCTGAAGGCAGCAGCAAAGCCCGCAGCCCCCAGGTCTGTGGGGCTACGCAAGCGGTTCCCAAAGAGCTTTAGAACAAGGCATAGTTTTCCCTGCTGGCTCTTTGGGCGGGGGACACATCTCCAGCCGTATGGCCATTTTTGTGCCTGATAGGGCGCCAAGTGGGAAAGGGTGGTGTCGAGGCTGAAGGCAGCAGGAAAGCCCGCAGCCCCCAGGTCTGTGGGGCTACGCAAGCGGTTCCCAAAGAGCTTTAGAACAAGGCATAGTTTTCCCTGCTGGCTCTTTGGGCGGGGGACCCATCTCCAGCCGTATGGCCATTTTTGTGCCTGATAGGGCGCCAAGTGGGAAAGGGTGGCTTTGAGGCTGAAGACAGCAGGAAAGCCTGCAGCCCCCAGGTCTGTGGGGCTATGCAAGCGGTTCCCAAAGAGCTTTAGAACAAGGCATAGTTTTCCCTGCTGGCTCTCTGGGCGGGGACCCATCTCCAGCCGTATGGCCATTTTTGAGCCTGGCGCGGCGCCAGGTGGGAAAGGGTGGCTTTGAGGCTGAAGGCAGGAGCAAAGCCTGCAGCCCCCAGGTCTGTGGGGCTACGCAAGCGGTTCCCAAAGAGCTTTAGAACAAGGCATAGTTTTCCCTGCTGGCTCTTAGGGCGGGGGACCCATCTCCAGCCGTATGGCCATTTTTGAGCCTGGCGCGGCGCCAAGTGGGAAAGGGTGGTGTCGAGGCTGAAGGCAGCAGGAAAGCCCGCAGCCCCCAGGTGTGTGGGGCTACGCAAGCGGTTCCCAAAGAGCTTTAGAACAAGGCATAGTTTTCCCTGCTCGCTCTTTGGGCGGGGGACCCATCTCCAGCCGTATGGCCATTTTTGTGCCTGGCGAAGCCCCAAGAGGGAAAGGGTGGCTTTGAATCTGAAGGCAGCAGGAAAGCCCGCAGCCCCCAGGTCTGTGGGGCTATGCAAGCGGTTCCCAAAGACCTTAGAACAAGGCATAGTTTTCCCTGCTGGCTCTTTTGGCAGGGGACCCATCTCCAGCCGTATGGCCATTTTTGTGCCTGGCCCGGCGCCAAGTGGGAAAGGGTGGTGTTGAGGCTGAAGGCAGCAGCAAAGCCCGCAGCCCCCAGGTCTGTGGGGCTACGCAAGCGGTTCCCAAAGAGCTTTAGAACAAGGCATAATTTTCCCTGCTGGCTCTTTGGGCGGGGGACCCATCTCCAGCCGTATGGCCATTTTTTGTGCCTGGTCCGGCGCCAAGTGGGAAAGGGTGGCTTTGAGGCTGAAGGCAGCAGCAAAGCCTGCAGCCCCCAGGTCTGTGGGGCTACGCAAGCGGTTCCCAAAGAGCTTTAGAACAAGGCATAGTTTTCCCTGCTGGCTCTCTGGGCGGGGGACCCATCTCCAGCCGTATGGCCATTTTTGAGCCTGGAGCAGTGCCAAGTGGGAAAGGGTGGCTTTGAGGCTGAAGGCAGCAGGAAAGCCTGCAGCCCCCAGGTCTGTGGGGCTACACAAGCAGTTCCCAAAGAGCTTTAGAACAAGGCATAGTTTTCCCTGCTGGCTCTTTGTTCGGGGGACCCATCTCCAGCCATAGGCCATTTTTGTGCCTGGCCCGGCGCCCAGTGGGAAAGGGTGGCTTTGAGGCTTGAAGGCAGCAGGAAAGCCCGCAGCCCCCAGGTCTGTGGGGCTACGCAAGCGGTTCCCAAAGAGCTTTAGAACAAGGCATAGTTTTCCCTGCTGGCTCTCTGGGCGGGGGACCCATCTCCAGCCGTATGGCCATTTTTGAGCCTGGCGCGGCGCCAAGTGGGAAAGGGTTGTGTCGAGGCTAAAGGCAGCAGGAAAGCCCGCAGCCCCCAGGTCTGTGGGGCTACGCAAGCGGTTCCCAAAGAGCTTTAGAACAAGGCATAATTTTCCCTGCTGGCTCTTTGGGCGGGGGACCCATCTCCAGCCGTATGGCCATTTTTGTGCCTGGCGCGGCGCCAAGTGGGAAAGGGTGGCTTTGAGGCTGAAGGCAGCAGCAAAGCCCGCAGCCCCCAGGTCTGTGGGGCTACGCAAGCGGTTCCCAAAGAGCTTTAGAACAAGGCATAGTTTTCCCTGCTGGCTCTTTGGGCGGGGGACACATCTCCAGCCGTATGGCCATTTTTGTGCCTGATAGGGCGCCAAGTGGGAAAGGGTGGTGTCGAGGCTGAAGGCAGCAGGAAAGCCCGCAGCCCCCAGGTCTGTGGGGCTACGCAAGCGGTTCCCAAAGAGCTTTAGAACAAGGCATAGTTTTCCCTGCTGGCTCTTTGGGCGGGGGACCCATCTCCAGCCGTATGGCCATTTTTGTGCCTGATAGGGCGCCAAGTGGGAAAGGGTGGCTTTGAGGCTGAAGACAGCAGGAAAGCCTGCAGCCCCCAGGTCTGTGGGGCTATGCAAGCGGTTCCCAAAGAGCTTTAGAACAAGGCATAGTTTTCCCTGCTGGCTCTTTGGGCGGGGGACCCATCTCCAGCCGTATGGCCATTTTTGTGCCTGGCGCGGCGCCAAGTGGGAAAGGGTGGTGTCGAGGCTGAAGGCAGCAGGAAAGCCCGCAGTCCCCAGGTCTGTGGGGCTACGCAAGCGGTTCCCAAAGAGCTTTAGAACAAGGCATAGTTTTCCCTGCTGGCTCTCTGGGCGGGGACCCATCTCCAGCCGTATGGCCATTTTTGAGCCTGGCGCGGCGCCAGGTGGGAAAGGGTGGCTTTGAGGCTGAAGGCAGGAGCAAAGCCTGCAGCCCCCAGGTCTGTGGGGCTACGCAAGCGGTTCCCAAAGAGCTTTAGAACAAGGCATAGTTTTCCCTGCTGGCTCTTAGGGCGGGGGACCCATCTCCAGCCGTATGGCCATTTTTGAGCCTGGCCCGGCGCCAAGCGAAAAAGGGTGGCTATGAGGCTGAAGGCAGCAGGAGAGCCCGCAGCCCCCAGGTCTGTGCGGCTACGCAAGCGGTTCCCAAAGAGCTTTAGAACAAGGCATAGTTTTCCCTGCTGGCTCTTTGGGCGGGGGACCCATCTCCAGCCGTATGGCCATTTTTGTGCCTGGCGCGGTGCGTCGTGGGAAAGGGTGGTTTTGAGGCTGAAGGCAGCAGGAAAGCCTGCCGTCCGAGGGTTTCTTAATGCCTTTTCTTAATGATGTCTCCACAGTGTGAAGTTTTGCAGGATTTGAAAAAGTAATAGACACAGTGAAATTGAGTCTATTGGAAACTTCCATACTTTTCCCTCCCTCTAAAATCTCTGGTGTCCTGTAGTATCCACTGCCTGCAACTGCTGTTGCAGGAGCAGCCAGATTGGTATCAAATTTAGAAAAAAGGGACATCATTAAGAGGATTCACTCGCCTTATTTTTCACCGGTGTGGCCAGTAAAGAAACCAAAAAGGCAATGGCATTTCACAGTAGATTACGGAAAATTAAACGCCAACACTGCACCTCTGACCGCTGCTGTTCCGAATATCGCGGAAATTGTGACAATGATAAAAGGAGCTGCCCATCCTTGGAGGGTTGCCTTAGATTTTAAAGACATATTTTTTTATGATTCTCCTCCTTGAGCAGGACAAAGCGCAGTTTGCATTCACATGGAAAGGAGTGCAATATACCTTTAACCGCTTTCCACAAGGATACAAACATTCCCCCACTATTGCCCATAATGCTTTGGCTAAAGTGCTATCAGAGATTCCTGTTTCACAGGGATGTACAATATACCAATATATTATTGATGACATCTTAATAGGGGAGAGAACCAAGAAAGTGTACAAGACATGATGGAAAACATCCGAAAAACATTATCAGATTTGGGATTGGAAATTCCCGACTCAAAGTGTCAGGGACCCGCACAGGAAGTTAAATTCCTGGGGGTCTGGTGGATTAAGGGAGCTGCTTCTGTCCCTCAGGATACCCTGAAAAAATAGAACATGGACAGAATCCTTCCAGCACGAAGGAGTTACAGCAAGTCCTGGGAACTTTAAGTTATTAGCGTAAACACATCCCTGGCTTTTCCATCATTGCTCGCCCCCTTTATTGTTTGCTCAAAAAGGTAAATCCTGGGAGTCGACTGAACAACATACTAATGCACTAGAATTGCTAATAAAAGAGCTAAGGTTATTCCAACAACTTGGCCCCATACATCCAACTGACCCTGTCCATGTAGAATGGGGGCTCAGTGAACATGGTTCCCATTGTAATTTATGCCAGAAGGGACCAGCAGGACCGGAGAGACCATTAGAATTTAGCTCTCACGCCTTTAATGATACTGAGAGCAGCTATTCAGACCTGGAGAAGGGTTTACTGTCCCTGGTGCGAGCATTGCAACGAGCAGAGCAGATAAGGAGATAACAGAGCGTGATTGTTCGGCGGCCCTTTTCGCCTCCCAGATGTGGTCCTTAAAGGGACACCACCACCAGCTGGCATTGCCCAGAAACCCACAGTTCGAAAGTGGTATGCTTATTTAGAAGGCATTAATGATATCATGCCAATCTCTGAAGGTAGTATCAAAGTATCCGTGCTCCAGAAGGATAGAGATGGTGCCCTATTGTTCCAATCCCCACCAAACAGACCATCTCCAATCCAAGAAGCACCTCCTCTGAAAGCAGGCAGTGATCTTACAGGAGTGTGGTTTACTGGTGTGTCATCTCACCGTGAGAACAGCAAGTGGAAATACAAGGCTGTAGCACTGGAAGTAGCAACGGGGGAAAGAGCAATTGAAACAGGAGAAGGTAGGGCACAAGTAGGGGAACTCAGAGCCGTCCTACTAGCTGCACAACATGGAGCTACTTACATTTACACTGACTCATATGCTGTTTTTAAAGGAGCCACTGAATGGCTAGGACACTGGGCAGCCAACGATTGGCAGGTGAATAGAGTCCCAATCTGGGAGACAGACAGTTGGAAGCAACTGTTGGAAATAGGAGGACAGAGACCATTGCACATTGCTTGGGTAAAAGGCCACGATCGTTCAAACTCGATCACTGCTCAGTTCAACCAACAGGTAGATAGCCTCACGCGGCTACAACAAATTGACACTGTAGATGATGGTCGGGAATGGTTACATATTAAGCCTGGCCACACAGGCCGTGCTGATCTGTATCAGGAAGGTCTAGCCCGGGGGTGGCCTGTGTCGGTTAAGCTGTGCGAACAAGTAGTAACTGCCTGGTCACAATGTCGCCTACGACTCAGCAAAGATCATCCGAGTAAGGCGCCTCCCTTACACATGCGGGACAAGAAAATGTTGTGGCATTCATGGCAGATTGATTATATTGGGCCCTTGAGATCATCAGGTGGGAAAAGATATGTCCTAGTCGGAGTGGAGATTATCTCCAGCCTCAGTATGGCCACTGGCTTCAAATCAGCTGCTGGGGACAACACAGTGAAAGGCCTAAAAGGGTGGTTCAGCACACTTCCCCTTCCCGAGGAAATCCAAAGTGATAACGGTTCACACTTTACCGCTACAGTGGTACAAGATTGGGCCAAAGAAGAAGGGATTCGATGGGTATTTCATACTCCCTATTATCCTCAGGCTAATGGCATTGTTGAATGCACCAACGGATTGGTTAAGCGTTTTGCAAAAACTCATAAATCATAAGGGAAGGTGAAGAAGGCACCTTGCCCACCGAAATTCGAAAAGTAATATGGGATAACGCAATTGAATTTGAGAGAAAATTTCAATCCTGGTGGTATCTGGTTAATTTCACCTACGATCCCACTGAGAGCAAAGCCACAGCTTTTGTCTTAACGATACGCAATGCCTCAGTATCCACCATATACCCAATCATCGCACTGGGGTTGAATCATCAAGGAGCTCTACTCTATCCAACACAGCACAGAGGTTGGGCACGACAAAATGAGACTAAATGGCAAACTGCTGATGTTGACGCATGCGTTTCACGAGACCAACAAGGATTCATTTGTGAGAGTAATACTCTCAAAGCACAAGACCTTTGTCTTGACACCAACCAGAATGCTTGTCACTTTGAGACACATCCCGATGAAACCCCAGAGACTGTGCTTGACTATATTGGGAAAGGGTGCGTTAGCATGAGGTCTCCCTGTAGTCTTGTATTATAGACGAGAAAGGCTTGAGACCATGGCCACTCTGGGTCTCTTTGACTACAAACAACAGGGAATAAAAAGGTGAAACTGAATAGCATCAATTCCATCTGCCAATTCGTCATTTTAGAATTTGGGCCTCCAAATAGCCATACATCATAAAAGTAGTATTATTGCCAGGTTCAATGTCAGGATTCCCTGGAGACATTCAAAGGTAGCGTAGGCCAATCCGTCTGTACAGCTCATCCAAGGTTCCTGTAAGACATAAAGGAAAAGAAAATCTGCTCGGTCTTATTCGACCGACGGGGTTAAAAAGAAGGTGCGGTCCACCGGGTGCTGATCCGGTGTATCTTCCCTGAACAATCCTTGGCTTCCCATGCATAGGGATTTTTGGGAGTAGCTAGCACCATTGGCACCGTCCCATTTTGAGGCATTTTCACTAGCACAGGTAGTCCAGGGTGAAATCTTCCGGGGTATTTTCCCGGTTCATTGGCAGCCTTTGGCGAGATAATATTGGCAGGTACACAGAAAGCTTTCATTTTAGGACAGCCGTCTCCACTCCATTTGTTATTTAGTTGATAGATGGCATCATCCAATCGCAAATGCCAACCAGGTTCATGACTTTTTGCAAAACGCTTAACCAATCTATTGGTGCGTTCAACAATGCCATTAGCCTGGGGATAACAGGGAGTATGAAATACCCATCGAATCCCTTCTTCCTTGGCCCAATCTTGTACCACCGAAGCCGTAAAGTGTGAAACGTTATCACTCTGGATTTCGTCGGGAAGGGGAAGTGTGCTGAACCACCCTGTTAGGCCTTTCACTGTGTTGTCCCTCGTAGCTGGTTTGAAACTGCTGGCCATACTGAGGCTGGAGATAATCTCCACTCCTACCAGGACATATCTTTTCCCACCTGATGATCTCAAGGGCCCAATATAATCAAGCTGCCATGAATGCCACAACGCTTTCTTGTCCCGCATGTGTAAGGGAGGCGCCTTACTCGGATGATCTTTGCTGAGTCGTAGGCGACATTGTGAACAGGCAGTTACTATTTGTTCGCACAGCTTAACTGACACAAGCCACCCACCTTCCCGATACAGGTCAGGACGGCCTGTGCGGCCACGTTTAACATGTAACGATTCAAGTAAGCGTTCCCATTCCCGACCATCATCTACAATGTCAATTTGTTGTAGCCGCGTGAGGCCATCTACCTGTTGGTTGAACTGAGCAGTGATCGAGTTTGAACGATCGTGGCCTTTTACCCAAGCAATGTGCAATGGTCTCTGTCCTCCTATTTCCAACAGTTGCTTCCAATTATCTGTCTCCCAAACTGGGACTCTATTCACCTGCCAATCGTTGGCTGCCCAGTGTCCTAGCCATTCAGTGGCTCCTTTAAGAACAGCATATGACTCAGCGTAAAAGGAGGTGGCTCCATGTTGTGCAGCTAGTAGGACAGCTCTGAGTTCCCCTACCCTCCCCTATTTCAATTGCTCTTTCTCCCGTTGTTACTTCCAGTGCTACGGCCTTATATTTGCACTTATTTTTTTAACGGTGAGATGACGCACCAGTAAACCACACTCCTCTAAGATCACTGCTGTCCCTCAAAGGAGGTGCTTCTTGGATCGGAGATGGTCTGTTTGGTGGGGATTGGAACAATAGGGCACCATCTATATCCTTTGGTATCCTTGTGAAGTAGCCTTGGATACTTTAACACTGCCTTCAGAGACTGGCTTGATTTCATTAATGCCTTCTAAATAAGCATACCACTTTCGAACTGTAGGTCTCTGGGCAATGCCAGCTGGTGGTGGTGTCCCTTTAAGGACCACATCTGGGAGGCGAAAAGGTCCCAGGAAAGATCACACTCTGTTCTCTTCTTATCTGCTCTGCTCGTTGCAACGCTCGCACCAGGGACAGTAAACCCTTCTCCAGGTCTGAATAGCTGCATTCAGTATCATTGAAGGAGTGTGAGCAAAATTCTAATGGTCTCTCCGGTCCTGCTGGTCCCTTCTGCCATAAATTACAACGGGAACCATGTTCACTGAGCCCCCATTCTACATGGACAGGGTCAGTTGGATGTATGGGGCCAAGTTGTTGGAATAACCTTAGCTCCTTTATTAGTAATTGCAGAGCATTAGTGTGTTGTTCAGTCCACACCCAGGATTTACCCTTTTTTGGCAAGCTATGAAGGGGGCGAGCAATGATGGAAAAGCCAGGGATGTGTTTACGCCAATAACTTAAAGTTCCCAGGACCTGCTGTAACTCCTTCGTGCTGGAAGGATTCTGTCCATGTTCTATTTTTTCAGGGTATCCTGAGGGACAGAAGCAGCTCCCTTAATCCACCAGACCCCCAGGAATTTAACTTCCTGTGCGGGTCCCTGACACTTTGAGTCGGGTCTACGTGAGGCACCCACTAACACTTCTGCCCTAGTCATTCGCTGCTCTCCCGGCAACCAGAGGTTAATTTTTGCAGTGGGGCATGTTTTTACCACACCATCAATTCCTGTGAAGTTGACTCTGCGTCGGGTGGGATTTATACCTAGAAGTTGTGCTGTTTCGTTAGTGATTGCAGACATTTGGGCTCCGGTATCAATAATAAAATTTACCAATATCTTCCGGGGTCCAACAGGAATGACAATAACAGGTTCGGAGTCTTTATGAGAGCGCCATTGGATTGCTAGTACCTGCCCGACAGGGTTGCTCAGTGCCCTCCCCGGGGATAGGAGTGTTGTGGCTGGGACTCTGTCAAATCAATCAAGTTATGTTCCGGTGCAGAAGGCACAGTTTTCTCACGGCTTGGGGATTCTCTGGTTAGACTTTTCTCCCCAGCCGCATTATTCTTTCTAGGTAGAGATTGGACTAGCGTACGGAGATCTCCCGTAGGGTCACCGTGCAAGAATTGTCGGGGCACCCCTAATTGTAGGGCTTTACGCCACAACTCATTCCGGTCCTTATCAGGCTTAAACCTTCCCTCTGATTTAGGGTTTTGAGTGTGAGTTTGGACTTGGCGAACCTTTCGCGGGTGTTCGGAGGATTTCTCACTAGTTTGGCTGGCCCAGCCCATTCGGCGCCCATATTGATCTATTTCCTGTACATTCCAGGTGGGCATGTAGTGACGACGGCCCCGCCCATGAGCACCCCGAGCATCCCGTATACGATCTTGAGTGCGAACAAGGAACGGTTTCAGGCAATCGGGAAGACCACGGATGAGAGGGGCTAATCGATCGGGGTCGATAGGGGCTGACATTGGGGATTTCCGAAATTCCTCTCTGTCATACATGGCTTGCAGACAAGCTGCTTTCCGTACAGCCGCAAACAGATCAGAGTAGCCTGTAGCTCTAATCTCTAACGGCTCCCCCCTCTCTCGCGGATCCATACCCCTTGCCCAATAGGCTGCTCGAGCGGTTAGGGAATAATTATGATCCCCAGGCATAGTGGTTAAAAACACTCCTGGTCCCCAAGAGTCTCCTGCTTCTTCCTCACTCAGCATAATTCTGCCCCCCCCTTCAGAAGAAACTCGCCACACGTACTCAACAGCTGACTCTTCTGGTCGCCTCGAATATTTCTCCCTTATTTTTGTTAACTCGGTTGGTGTCCATGGAACGGTACGCACAGTGGTGTGAATTTCATCACCATCATCAACTGCAGTTTCAGTTTTAACCAGAGGACGTAAAGGAAAAACTTGGGATTTCAAAGTAAAAGTCCTTTCCTCCTCATCTTCTTCGTCATCCTCACTATTAGACAAAAAAATCTCCGGTCTGGGTTCCGGAATTTGGATAACACATTAACTTACGAATCTGTTGGACCTGGGTCGAGGGCTGCATTTTATCTAAGAGCCCGGTCACCCTTTCAATAACATTTTAAGTTGGCGATTTTCACTCCCAAGTTGAGCATTCCGGTTTCCTAAACATTCATTCTCACTCACAAGCTTATCGACTTGAGTTCTTAATCTTTCTCCTGTCTCCTTTTGCAAGGCTAATGATGACTTCAGCACCTCATTCTCCGATTTCAGGGTTGCATATTCTACAGCTGAAATCAGATTAGGAGCGGGGGTTTCTCTAGCTTCTTGTTGTGCACAAGATAAACAGGCGCCTAACACAGCACAAATCACACCCTTGCCTTTCCCCGCTCTGAGCTTCTGTGAAACCCGACGCTCTTCAATACGTTCCACCACTTTCTCTTCATCCTTCCAAAATTTTTGGGCCCACTCCTTCCCACCCTGGGAAGGGGCACAATCATATTTTTGCAGCAGTTTATCCATGGCAATCCTGCCGACTACGCCAAATTCTGTTGCGTGAAACGGGGCCAAGCGGTTTTGGCAGAAGATAAACCCCCTTGCGTTCTAACACTCCTCACCGAGGTGGGAGGCCAGGTGCGGCTGGGTTTCAATTCTGAGTGATGCCCAATTCAGCACTATCAGCCCAATCGCGTTTAATATGTGTTAAACTATTACGATTTGGAGACACTAATAGTGGGCTGCACCTTCAGTCTAGTCGTGCTCCTGAACCAGCACGGCCTCTCTCAAGTTTTGGTCGCGTTCAGTGAGAAAGCGAAACGACTAGCTACTGAAACAGTGCAGTTTATTTAAACAACAGATATACAGGTTCTTTAGGATTGCCGGTGATAAATACACTGTCTGCAAAGCACGTGCAAATAAAGACATTGTTAAATAGACAAACGCGCGACAAAATTATAAACGATACAGCCTGGCTATAAATGTAGGGTAGAGATTCTCTAGAGAAATTTCTAGAGTCCCCGAGAAAGCACTCGGTGTAATCAAAGTCTTACCCAAAGGCGTCCTTATGAGGGGGAAGAAAGGCTCAGCCCGTCGACTGATCCCAGAAAACAGCGGTGGGATTCTTCGCGATGGTGTCTTCCCAGACATTCCCCCTCTCTTGGGCTATTTTTATATTATTTTTTTAACTTCAAAGTGGAGTTTGAGTGACTTTAGTCATATGTACTTTTATTATGATTAATGTACTCAAGGAGGAGTGTTCACACCTCGGGGGCGGATAGCCTCCGGGATGGAGGTGTGTTTTGGTACATTGTGGTGAGCAAAGTTCGCACAAAAGGACAGCATTTCATCAACATTTGACGAAATGTTGGCTCGGGTGGCGTGTAGGCCGCTTATCAGTTCCGTAGTACCATCTCGTCCCCATATCTGCTATTCGTCACAAGGGAAGGCCACGGAACAAGCGCGTTCCGTTCCATCCCTCGTGTAGTTTCGCAAACAACCTTGTACAGGGAATCACAGCTGTTGCATTCTTCGTGTGCTAGCTGCGGCTGTATTCTACCTCAGAAGCCTCTTGATTTTATGACTTTCCTTAATGTGTGAACAATGCTGTATTTTTGTATTCTTGGCCAATTTAGTAATTATTCCACAAGAACACACATTGGTTGCCGATTTATCAACGGGTCTAATCACCACAGGCCAACTGTAATCAAAACCATCTATGTAGACTCTACCAAAGCGGACAAATACAACACTGATTGTTACAAAATTATGGAGCCAAATTCAGATTGCTGGCACAATTTCACTTTCATCAAACCTACAGTAGTGTACTGTATTTGGGGCTACAAGGGCACAGAATTGTTATTTGAATTTATGATTGACTCAAATACACCTGAACTTGCTGAAATGAATCCAGAACCTACACCCCACAAACTCTCAAAGGCTCTCTCTTCTAAGAGAAAAAAAAAAAAAAACACCTCTCTCTTTTCTAAGCCCTCCATTAGACTAACTCCTTACATTTTCAACATTGGCCCTTACGTTATTAAACACACACAGGTCAACAACAGGTACTGTTTAATCCCACATATTCCCTCAAACGAGCAGAATTGTCAATGCAGATTAAAATCTCTGCGATCAAACCCACCTGCTCACCATTCCTGAGTACATCTTATGCAGAATGGTCAGCATGGTTACGCAAACGAACTCTTGCCACTTCACACGGACGGAAGAGGGATGCGACTGGTATCTTAGGAACAGGCCTGGGAGTCTTGAATAGTATAGATGCTGAGATACTTGCCAACAAACTAGTCACAACCGCTACTGATCTGGACAAATTAAGACATCCCCTACAGTCCTCTCTATTAGCATTGGGAAACCACCAACGGCTTTTATAGAATATATTGCCTCAATGGGAAGAAACGGGTGAAAAAGACCATCAGCTGATCACAGATGCACTTGGTACAACTCAAAGCAATGTTTCCTTGGCTCTTAGTTGTATCCAAGCCCAATTGTGGATGCAATCTATGACAGCCGCAATCATAAGGGAAGGTAAAGAAGGCACCTTGCCCACCGAAATTCGAAAAGTAATATGGGATAACGCAATTGAATTTGAGAAAAAATTTCAGTCCAGGTGGTATCTGGTTAATTTCACCTACGATCCCACTGAGAGCAAAGCCACAGCTTTTGTCTTAACGATACGCAATGCCTCCGTATACACCACATACCCAATCATCGCACTGGGGTTGAATCACCAAGGAGCTCTACTCTATCCAACACAGCACAGAGGTTGGGCACGACAAAATGAGACTAAATGGCAAACTGCTGATGTTGACGCATGCGTTTCACGAGACCAACAAGGATTCATTTGTGAGAGTAATACTCTCAAAGCACAAGACCTTTGTCTTGACACCAACCAGAATGTTTGTCACTTTGAGACACATCCCGATGAAACCCCAGAGACTGTGCTTGACTATATTGGGAAAGGGTGCGTTAGCATGAGGTCTCCCTGTAGTCTTGTATTCAGAGATGACATAGTAATCACTCAAATCTTTGTGTTTGAACTTTACTAACACAAAGTTACGGGATGCGACTTCAATTATTAAGCTCCTGTTACGTCTTTTCAATTGCTACAACCTAATTATACGTTGATTCGAGATTGTTGCCTGCCCCTATCGGAATGAATCTCTCCCTGGTGAAGAAGCTGCTAAAACACAATGAATTGAAGCGACTCTTGAAAGAGGCCCAAGAAAATAGACAGACAACTTTGATTACCGTCCATCATCAGGTTGAAGAAATACACAAAGCGTTGGAAAGAGTGAAGAGAGGCGAAGGACATAGATGGGGAGATCCTCTTTTTGGATGGTCACCGACAGTTACAGGACTTTATAACAAGATGCTTCACTCTGTTGTTGTTTTACTAATACTCACTGTATTGTGCTTTACTTAGACAATTGTTTTGCATGTTAGACTTTGGATTATGATGAAAAGTTTAAATCGCTTGATCACTCCGCGAGAAGGATTTCCACTTGATATCCCTCAGCACAAGAACACATGTGATCTTTCTTATCAGTGTTGAGTACGTCGACCTTGACTGACTGTAGACAAAGCTTTCCCTGCAGGCTCTTTGCGCGGGGGACCCATCTCCAGCCGTATGGCCATTTTTGTGCCTGGCGCGGCGCCAAGTGGGAAAGGGTGGTTTTGAGGCTGAAGGCAGCAGGAAAGCCTGCAGCCCCCAGGTCTGTGGGGCTACGCAAGCGGTTCCCAAAGAGCTTTAGAACAAGACATAGTTTTCCCTGCTGGCTCTTTGGGCATGGGACCCATCTCCAGCCGTATGGCCATTTTTGTGCCTGGCGCGGCGCCAAGTGTGAAAGGGTGGCTTTGAGGCTGAAGGCAGCAGGAAAGCCCACAGCCCCCAGGTCTGTGGGGCTACGCAAGCGGTTCCCAAAGAGCTTTAGAACAAGGCATAGTTTTCCCTGCTGGCTCCTTGGGCGGGGGACCCATCTCCAGCTGTATGGCCATTTTTGTGCCTAGCGCGACGCCAAGTGGGAAAGGGTGGCTTTGAGGCTGAAGGCAGCAGCAAAGCCTGCAGCCCCCAGGTCTGTGGGGCTACGCAAGCGGTTCCCAAAGAGCTTTAGAACAAGGCATAGTTTTCCCTGCTGGCTCTTTGGGCGGGGGACCCATCTCTAGCCGTATGGCCATTTTTGAGCCTGGCGCGGCGCCAAGTGGGAAAGGGTGGTTTTGAGGCTGAAGGCAGCAGCAAAGCCTGCAGCCCTAAGGTCTGTGGGGCTACGCAAGCGGTTCCCAAAGAGCTTTAGAACAAGGCAGAGTTTTCCCTGCTGGCTCTTTGGGCGGCGGACACATGTCCAGTCGTATGGCCATTTTTGTGCCTGGCGCGGCGCCAAGTGGGAAAGGGTGGTGTCGAGTCTGAAGGCAGCAGGAAAGCCTGCAGCCCCCACGTCTGTGGGGCCAAGCAAGCGGTTCCCAAAGAGCTTTAGAACAAGGCATAGTTTTCCCTGCTGGCTCTTTGGGCGGGGGACCCATCTCCAGCCGTATGGCCATTTTTGTGCCTGATAGGGCGCCAAGTGGGAAAGGGTGGTGTCGAGGCTGAAGACAGCAGGAAAGCCCGCAGCCCCCACGTCTGTGGGGCCAAGCAAGCAGTTCCCAAAGAGCTTTAGAACAAGGCATAGTTTTCCCTGCTGGCTCTTTGGGCATGGGACCCATCTCCACCCATAGGCCATTTTTGTGCCTGATAGGGCGCCAAGTGGGAAAGGGTGGCTTTGAGGCTGAAGACAGCAGGAAAGCCTGCAGCTCCCAGGTCTGTGGGGCTATGCAAGAGGTTCCCAAAGAGCTTTAGAACAAGGCATAGTTTTCCCTGCTGGCTCTTTGGGCGGGGGACCCATCTCCAGCCGTATGGCCATTTTTGTGCCTGGCGCGGCGCCAAGTGGGAAAGGGTGGCTTTGAGGATGAAGGCAGCAGGAAAGCCCGCAGCCCCCAGGTCTGTGGGGCTACGCAAGCGGTTCCCAAAGAGCTTTAGAACAAGGCATAGTTTTCCCTGCTGGCTCTTTGGGTGGGGGACCCATCTCCAGACGTATGGCTATTTTTGTGCCTGGCGCGGTGCGTAGTGGCATAGGGTGGTGTCGAGGCTGAAGGCAGCAGGAAAGCCCGCAGCCCCCACGTCTGTGGGCCCAAGCAAGCGGTTCTCAGAGAGCTTTAGAACAAGGCATAGTTTTCCCTGCTGGCTCTTTGGGCGGGGGACCCATCTCCAGCCATATGGCCATTTTTGTGCCTGGCGCGGTGCGTAGTGGGAAAGGGTGGTTTTGAGGCTGAAGGCAGCAGGAAAGCCCGCAGCCCCCAGGTCTGTGGGGCCAAGCAAGCGGTTCCCAAAGAGCTTTAGAACAAGGCATAGTTTTCCCTGCTGGCTCTTTGGGCATGGGACCCATCTCCAGCCATAGGCCATTTTTGTGCCTGGCACGGCGCCAAGTGGGAAAGGGTGGCTTTGAGGCTGAAGGCAGCAGCAAAGCCCACAGCCCCCAGGTCTGTGGGGCTACGCAAGCGGTTCCCAAAGAGCTTTAGAACAAGGCATAGTTTTCCCTGCTGGCTCTTTGGGCGGGGGACCCATCTCCAGCCGTATGGCCATTTTTGTGCCTGATAGGGCGCCAAGTGGGAAAGGCTGGTGTCGAGGCTGAAGGCAGCAGGAAATCCCGCAGCCCCCAGGTCTGTGGGGCTACGCAAGCGGTTCCCAAATAGCTTTAGAACAAGGCATAGTTTTCCCTGCTGGCTCTTTGGGCGGGGGACCCATCTCCAGCCGTATGGCCATTTTTGTGCCTGATAGGGCGCCAAGTGGGAAAGGGTGGCTTTGAGGCTGAAGACAGCAGGAAAGCCCGCAGCCCCCAGGTCTGTGGGGCTATGCAAGCGGTTCCCAAAGAGCTTTAGAACAAGGCATAGTTTTCCCTGCTGGCTCTTTGGGCGGGGGACCCATCTCCAGCCGTATGGCCATTTTTGTGCCTGGCGCGGCGCCAAGTGGGAAAGGGTGGTGTCGAGGCTGAAGGCAGCAGGAAAGCCTGCAGCCCCCAGGTCTGTGGGGCTACGCAAGCGGTTCCCAAAGAGCTTTAGAACAAGGCATAGTTTTCCCTGCTGGCTCTCTGGGCGGGGACCCATCTCCAGCCGTATGGCCATTTTTGAGCCTGGCGCGGTGCCAGGTGGGAAAGGGTGGCTTTGAGGCTGAAGGCAGCAGCAAAGCCTGCAGCCCCCAGGTCTGTGGGGCTACGCAAGCGGTTCCCAAAGAGCTTTAGAACAAGGCATAGTTTTCCCTGCTGGCTCTTAGGGCGGGGGGACCCATCTCCAGCCGTATGGCCATTTTTGTGCCTGGCGCGGCGCCAAGTGGGAAAGGGTGGTGTCGAGGCTGAAGGCAGCAGGAAAGCCCGCAGCCCCCAGGTCTGTGGTGCTACGCAAGCGGTTCCCAAAGAGCTTTAGAACAAGGCATAGTTTTCCCTGCTCGCTCTTTGGGCGGGGGACCCATCTCCAGCCGTATGGCCATTTTTGTGCCTGGCGAAGCCCCAAGAGGGAAAGGGTGGCTTTGAATCTGAAGGCAGCAGGAAAGCCCGCAGCCCCCAGGTCTGTGGGGCTACGCAAGCGGTTCCCAAAGAGCTTTAGAACAAGGCATAGTTTTCCCTGCTGGCTCTTTTGGCAGGGGACCCATCTCCAGCCGTATGGCCATTTTTGTGCCTGGCGCGGCGCCAAGTGGGAAAGGGTGGTGTTGAGGCTGAAGGCAGCAGCAAAGCCCGCAGCCCCCAGGTCTGTGGGGCTACGCAAGCGGTTCCCAAAGAGCTTTAGAACAAGGCATAGTTTTCCCTGCTGGCTCTCTGGGCGGGGGACCCATCTGCAGCCGTATGGCCATTTTTGAGCCTGGAGCAGTGCCAAGTGGGAAAGGGTGGTTTTGAGGGTGAAGGCAGCAGGAAAGCCCGCAGCCCCCAGGTCTTTGGGGCTACGCAAGCGGTTCCCAAAGAGCTTTAGAACAAGGCATAGTTTTCCCTGCTGGCTCTTTGGGCGGGGGACCCATCTCCAGCCGTATGGCCATTTTTGTGCCTGGCGCGGCGCCAAGTGGGAAAGGGTGGTTTTGAGGCTGAAGGCAGCAGGAAAGCCCGCAGCCCCCACGTCTGTGGGGCCAAGCAAGCGGTTCCCAAAGAGCTTTCGAACAAGGCATAGTTTTCCCTGCTGGCTCTTTGCGCCTGGGACCCATCTCCAGCCATAGGCCATTTTTGTGCTTGATAGGGCGCCAAGTGGGAAAGGGTGGCTTTGAGGCTGAAGGCAGCAGGAAAGCCTGCAGCCCCCAGGTCTGTGGGGCTACGCAAGCAGTTCCCAAAGAGCTTTAGAACAAGGCATAGTTTTCCCTGCTGGCTCTTTGTTCGGGGGACCCATCTCCAGCCATAGGCCATTTTTGTGCCTGGCGCGGCGCCCAGTGGGAAAGGGTGGCTTTGAGGCTTGAAGGCAGCAGGAAAGCCCGCAGCCCCCAGGTCTGTGGGGCTACGCAAGCGGTTCCCAAAGACCTTTAGAACAAGGCATAGTTTTCCCTGCTGGCTCTCTGGGCGGGGGACCCATCTCCAGCCGTATGGCCATTTTTGAGCCTGGCGCGGCGCCAAGTGGGAAAGGGTTGTGTCGAGGCTAAAGGCAGCAGGAAAGCCCGCAGCCCCCAGGTCTGTGGGGCTACGCAAGCGGTTCCCAAAGAGCTTTAGAACAAGGCATAATTTTCCCTGCTGGCTCTTTGGGCATGGGACCCATCTCCAGCCGTATGGCCATTTTTGTGCCTGGCGCAGCGCCAAGTGGGAAAGGGTGGTTTTGAGGCTGAAGGCAGCAGCAAAGCCTGCAGCCCCCAGGTCTGTGGGGCCAAGCAAGCGGTTCCCAAAGAGCTTTAGAACAAGGCATAGTTTTCCCTGCTGGCTCTTTGGGCGGGGGACCCATCTCCAGCCGTATAGCCATTTTTGTGCCTGGCCGGGGGCCAAGTGGGAAAGGGTGGTTTTGAGGCTGAAGGCAGCAGGAAAGCCCGCAGCCCCCAGGTCTGTGGGGCTACGCAAGCGGTTCCCAAAGAGCTTTAGAACAAGGCATAGTTTTCCCAGCTGGCTCTTAGGGCATGGGACCCATCTCCAGCCATAGGCCATTTTTGAGCCTGGCGCGGCGCCAAGTGGGAAAGGGTGGTTTTGAGGCTGAAGGCAGCAGCAAAGCCTGCAGCCCTAAGGTCTGTGGGGCTACGCAAGCGGTTCCCAAAGAGCTTTAGAACAAGGCAGAGTTTTCCCTGCTGGCTCTTTGGGCGGCGGACACATGTCCAGTCGTATGGCCATTTTTGTGCCTGGCGCGGCGCCAAGTGGGAAAGGGTGGTGTCGAGTCTGAAGGCAGCAGGAAAGCCTGCAGCCCCCAGGTCTGTGGGGCTATGGAAGCGGTTCCCAAAGAGCTTTAGAACAAGGCAGAGTTTTCCCTGCTGGCTCTTTGGGCGGGGGACCCATCTCCAGCCGTATGGCCATTTTTGTGCCTGGCGTGGCGCCAAGTGGGAAAGGGTGGTGTCGAGGCTGAAGGCAGCAGGAAAGCCCGCAGCCCCCACGTCTGTGGGGCCAAGCAAGCGGTTCCCAAAGAGCTTTAGAACAAGGCATAGTTTTCCCTGCTGGCTCTTTGGGCGGGGGACCCATCTCCAGACGTATGGCTATTTTTGTGCCTGGCGCGGTGCGTAGTGGCATAGGGTGGATTTGAGGCTGAAGACAGCAGGAAAGCCCGCAGCCCCCAGGTCTGTGGGCCCAAGCAAGCGGTTCCCAAAGAGCTTTAGAACAAGACATAGTTTTCCCTGCTGGCTCTTTGGGCATGGGACCCATCTCCAGCCATAGGCCATTTTTGTGCCTGATAGGGCGCCAAGTGGGAAAGGGTGGCTTTGAGGCTGAAGACAGCAGGAAAGCCTGCAGCTCCCAGGTCTGTGGGGCTATGCAAGCGGTTCCCAAAGAGCTTTAGAACAAGGCATATTTTTCCCTGCTGGCTCTTTGGGCGGGGGACCCATCTCCAGCCGTATGGCCATTTTTGTGCCTGGCGCGGCGCCAAGTGGGAAAGGGTGGTGTCGAGGCTGAAGGCAGCAGGAAAGCCCGCAGCCCCCAGGTCTGTGGGGCTACGCAAGCGGTTCCCAAAGAGCTTTAGAACAAGGCATAGTTTTCCCTGCTGGCTCTTTGGGTGGGGGACCCATCTCCAGACGTATGGCTATTTTTGTGCCTGGCGCGGTGCGTAGTGGCATAGGGTGGTTTTGAGGCTGAAGGCAGCAGGAAAGCCCGCAGCCCCCACGTCTGTGGGCCCAAGCAAGCGGTTCCCAGAGAGCTTTAGAACAAGGCATAGTTTTCCCTGCTGGCTCTTTGGGCATGGGACCCAGCTCCAGCCATAGGCCATTTTTGTGCCTGGCGCGGCGCCAAGTGGGAAAGGGTGGCTTTGAGGCTGAAGGCAGCAGCAAAGCCCGCAGCCCCCAGGTCTGTGGGGCTACGCAAGCGGTTCCCAAAGAGCTTTAGAACAAGGCATAGTTTTCCCTGCTGGCTCTTTGGGCGGGGGACACATCTCCAGCCGTATGGCCATTTTTGTGCCTGATAGGGCGCCAAGTGGGAAAGGGTGGTGTCGAGGCTGAAGGCAGCAGGAAAGCCCGCAGCCCCCAGGTCTGTGGGGCTACGCAAGCGGTTCCCAAAGAGCTTTAGAACAAGGCATAGTTTTCCCTGCTGGCTCTTTGGGCGGGGGACCCATCTCCAGCCGTATGGCCATTTTTGTGCCTGATAGGGCGCCAAGTGGGAAAGGGTGGCTTTGAGGCTGAAGACAGCAGGAAAGCCTGCAGCCCCCAGGTCTGTGGGGCTATGCAAGCGGTTCCCAAAGAGCTTTAGAACAAGGCATAGTTTTCCCTGCTGGCTCTCTGGGCGGGGACCCATCTCCAGCCGTATGGCCATTTTTGAGCCTGGCGCGGCGCCAGGTGGGAAAGGGTGGCTTTGAGGCTGAAGGCAGGAGCAAAGCCTGCAGCCCCCAGGTCTGTGGGGCTACGCAAGCGGTTCCCAAAGAGCTTTAGAACAAGGCATAGTTTTCCCTGCTGGCTCTTAGGGCGGGGGACCCATCTCCAGCCGTATGGCCATTTTTGAGCCTGGCGCGGCGCCAAGTGGGAAAGGGTGGTGTCGAGGCTGAAGGCAGCAGGAAAGCCCGCAGCCCCCAGGTGTGTGGGGCTACGCAAGCGGTTCCCAAAGAGCTTTAGAACAAGGCATAGTTTTCCCTGCTCGCTCTTTGGGCGGGGGACCCATCTCCAGCCGTATGGCCATTTTTGTGCCTGGCGAAGCCCCAAGAGGGAAAGGGTGGCTTTGAATCTGAAGGCAGCAGGAAAGCCCGCAGCCCCCAGGTCTGTGGGGCTATGCAAGCGGTTCCCAAAGACCTTAGAACAAGGCATAGTTTTCCCTGCTGGCTCTTTTGGCAGGGGACCCATCTCCAGCCGTATGGCCATTTTTGTGCCTGGCCCGGCGCCAAGTGGGAAAGGGTGGTGTTGAGGCTGAAGGCAGCAGCAAAGCCCGCAGCCCCCAGGTCTGTGGGGCTACGCAAGCGGTTCCCAAAGAGCTTTAGAACAAGGCATAATTTTCCCTGCTGGCTCTTTGGGCGGGGGACCCATCTCCAGCCGTATGGCCATTTTTGTGCCTGGTCCGGCGCCAAGTGGGAAAGGGTGGCTTTGAGGCTGAAGGCAGCAGCAAAGCCTGCAGCCCCCAGGTCTGTGGGGCTACGCAAGCGGTTCCCAAAGAGCTTTAGAACAAGGCATAGTTTTCCCTGCTGGCTCTCTGGGCGGGGGACCCATCTCCAGCCGTATGGCCATTTTTGAGCCTGGAGCAGTGCCAAGTGGGAAAGGGTGGTTTTGAGGGTGAAGGCAGCAGGAAAGCCCGCAGCCCCCAGGTCTGTGGGGCTACGCAAGCGGTTCCCAAAGAGCTTTAGAACAAGGCATAGTTTTCCCTGCTGGCTCTTTGGGCGGGGGACCCATCTCCAACCGTATGGCCATTTTTGTGCCTGGCGCGGCGCCAAGTGGGAAAGGGTGGTGTCGAGGCTGAAGGCAGCAGGAAAGCCCGCAGCCCCCACGTCTGTGGGGCCAAGCAAGCGGTTCCCAAAGAGCTTTAGAACAAGGCATAGTTTTCCCTGCTGGCTCTTTGGGCATGGGACCCATCTCCAGCCATAGGCCATTTTTGTGCTTGATAGGGCGCCAAGTGGGAAAGGGTGGCTTTGAGGCTGAAGGCAGCAGGAAAGCCTGCAGCCCCCAGGTCTGTGGGGCTACACAAGCAGTTCCCAAAGAGCTTTAGAACAAGGCATAGTTTTCCCTGCTGGCTCTTTGTTCGGGGGACCCATCTCCAGCCATAGGCCATTTTTGTGCCTGGCCCGGCGCCCAGTGGGAAAGGGTGGCTTTGAGGCTTGAAGGCAGCAGGAAAGCCCGCAGCCCCCAGGTCTGTGGGGCTACGCAAGCGGTTCCCAAAGAGCTTTGGAACAAGGCATAGTTTTCCCTGCTGGCTCTCTGGGCGGGGGACCCATCTCCAGCCGTATGGCCATTTTTGAGCCTGGCGCGGCGCCAAGTGGGAAAGGGTTGTGTCGAGGCTAAAGGCAGCAGGAAAGCCCGCAGCCCCCAGGTCTGTGGGGCTACGCAAGCGGTTCCCAAAGAGCTTTAGAACAAGGCATAATTTTCCCTGCTGGCTCTTTGGGCGGGGGACCCATCTCCAGCCGTATGGCCATTTTTGTGCCTGGCGCGGCGCCAAGTGGGAAAGGGTGGCTTTGAGGCTGAAGGCAGCAGCAAAGCCCGCAGCCCCCAGGTCTGTGGGGCTACGCAAGCGGTTCCCAAAGAGCTTTAGAACAAGGCATAGTTTTCCCTGCTGGCTCTTTGGGCGGGGGACACATCTCCAGCCGTATGGCCATTTTTGTGCCTGATAGGGCGCCAAGTGGGAAAGGGTGGTGTCGAGGCTGAAGGCAGCAGGAAAGCCCGCAGCCCCCAGGTCTGTGGGGCTACGCAAGCGGTTCCCAAAGAGCTTTAGAACAAGGCATAGTTTTCCCTGCTGGCTCTTTGGGCGGGGGACCCATCTCCAGCCGTATGGCCATTTTTGTGCCTGATAGGGCGCCAAGTGGGAAAGGGTGGCTTTGAGGCTGAAGACAGCAGGAAAGCCTGCAGCCCCCAGGTCTGTGGGGCTACGCAAGCGGTTCCCAAAGAGCTTTAGAACAAGGCATAGTTTTCCCTGCTGGCTCTTTGGGCGGGGGACCCATCTCCAGCCGTATGGCCATTTTTGTGCCTGGCGCGGCGCCAAGTGGGAAAGGGTGGTGTCGAGGCTGAAGGCAGCAGGAAAGCCCGCAGTCCCCAGGTCTGTGGGGCTACGCAAGCGGTTCCCAAAGAGCTTTAGAACAAGGCATAGTTTTCCCTGCTGGCTCTCTGGGCGGGGACCCATCTCCAGCCGTATGGCCATTTTTGAGCCTGGCGCGGCGCCAGGTGGGAAAGGGTGGCTTTGAGGCTGAAGGCAGGAGCAAAGCCTGCAGCCCCCAGGTCTGTGGGGCTACGCAAGCGGTTCCCAAAGAGCTTTAGAACAAGGCATAGTTTTCCCTGCTGGCTCTTAGGGCGGGGGACCCATCTCCAGCCGTATGGCCATTTTTGAGCCTGGCGCGGCGCCAAGTGGGAAAGGGTGGTGTCGAGGCTGAAGGCAGCAGGAAAGCCCGCAGCCCCCAGGTCTGTGGGGCTACGCAAGCGGTTCCCAAAGAGCTTTAGAACAAGGCATAGTTTTCGCTGCTCGCTCTTTGGGCGGGGACCCATCTCCAGCCGTATGGCCATTTTTGTGCCTGGCGAAGCCCCAAGAGGGAAAGGGTGGCTTTGAATCTGAAGGCAGCAGGAAAGCCCGCAGCCCCCAGGTCTGTGGGGCTACGCAAGCGGTTCCCAAAGAGCTTTAGAACAAGGCATAGTTTTCCCTGCTGGCTCTTTGGGCGGGGGACCCATCTCCAGCCGTATGGCCATTTTTGTGCCTGATAGGGCGCCAAGTGGGAAAGGGTGGTGTTGAGGCTGAAGGCAGCAGCAAAGACTGCAGCCCCCAGGTCTGTGGGGCCAAGCAAGCGGTTCCCAAAGAGCTTTAGAACAAGGCATAGTTTTCCCTGCTGGCTCTTTGGGCGGGGGACCCATCTCCAGCCGTATGGCCATTTTTGTGCCTGGCACGGCGCCAAGTGGGAAAGGGTGGCTTTGAGGCTGAAGGCAGCAGCAAAGCCCGCAGCCCCCAGGTCTGTGGGGCTACGCAAGCGGTTCCCAAAGAGCTTTAGAACAAGGCATAGTTTTCCCTGCTGGCTCTTTGGGCGGGGGACCCATCTCCAGCCGTATGGCCATTTTTGTGCCTGGCGCGGCGCCAAGTGGGAAAGGGTGGTGTCGAGGCTGAAGGCAGCAGGAAAGCCCGCAGCCCCCACGTCTGTGGGGCCAAGCAAGCGGTTCCCAAAGAGCTTTAGAACAAGGCATAGTTTTCCCTGCTGGCTCTTTGGGCCTGGGACCCATCTCCAGCCATAGGCCATTTTTGTGCTTGATAGGGCGCCAAGTGGGAAAGGGTGGCTTTGAGGCTGAAGGCAGCAGGAAAGCCTGCAGCCCCCAGGTCTGTGGGGCTACGCAAGCAGTTCCCAAAGAGCTTTAGAACAAGGCATAGTTTTCCCTGCTGGCTCTTTGTTCGGGGGACCCATCTCCAGCCGTATGGCCATTTTTGTGCCTGGCGCAGCGCCAAGTGGGAAAGGGTGGTTTTGAGGCTGAAGGCAGCAGCAAAGCCTGCAGCCCCCAGGTCTGTGGGGCTACGCAAGCGGTTCCCAAAGAGCTTTAGAACAAGGCATAGTTTTCCCTGCTGGCTCTTTGGGCGGGGGACCCATCTCCAGCCGTATGGCCATTTTTGTGCCTGGCCGGGGGCCAAGTGGGAAAGGGTGGTTTTGAGGCTGAAGGCAGCAGGAAAGCCCGCAGCCCCCAGGTCTGTGCGGCTACGCAAGCGGTTCCCAAAGAGCTTTAGAACAAGGCATAGTTTTCCCTGCTGGCTCTTTGGGCATGGGACCCATCTCCAGCCATAGGCCATTTTTGTGCCTGATAGGGCGCCAAGTGGGAAAGGGTTGATTTGAGGCTGAAGACAGCAGGAAAGCCCGCAGCCCCCAGGTCTGTGGGGCTACGCAAGCGGTTCCCAAAGAGCTTTAGAACAAGGCATAGTTTTCCCTGCTGGCTCTCTGGGCAGGGGACCCATCTCCAGCCGTATGGCCATTTTTGAGCCTGGCGCGGCGCCAGGTGGGAAAGGGTGGCTTTGAGGCTGAAGGCAGCAGCAAAGCCTGCAGCCCCCAGGTCTGTGGTGCTACGCAAGCGGTTCCCAAAGAGCTTTAGAACAAGGCATAGTTTTCCCTGCTGGCTCTTAGGGCATGGGACCCATCTCCAGCCATAGGCCATTTTTGTGCCTGGCGCGAAGCCAAGTAAGAAAGGGTGCTGTCGAGGCTGAAGGCAGCAGGAAAGCCCGCAGCCCCAAGGTCTGTGGGGCTACGCAAGCGGTTCCCAAAGAGCTTTAGAACAAGGCATAGTTTTCCCTGCTGGCTCTTTGGGCGGGGGACCCATCTCCAGCCGTATGGCCATTTTTGTGCCTGGCCCGGCGCAAAGTGGGAAAGGGTGGCTTTGAGGCTGAAGGCAGCAGGAAAGCCCGCAGCCCCCAGGTCTGTGCGGCTACGCAAGCGGTTCCCAAAGAGCTTTAGAACAAGGCATAGTTTTCCCTGCTGGCTCTTTGGGCATGGGACCCATCTCCACCCGTATGGCCATTTTTGTGCCTGATAGGGCGCCAAGTGGGAAAGGGTGGCTTTGAGGCTGAAGACAGCAGGAAAGCCTGCAGCCCCCAGGTCTGTGGGGCTACGCAAGCGGTTCCCAAAGAGCTTTAGAACAAGGCGTAGTTTTCCCTGCTGGCTCTTTGGGTGGGGGACCCATCTCCAGCCGTATGGCTATTTTTGTGCCTGACGCGGTGCGTAGTGGCATAGGGTGGTTTTGAGGCTGAAGGCAGCAGGAAAGCCCGCAGCCGCCACGTCTGTGGGGCCAAGCAAGCGGTTCCCAAAGAGCTTTAGAACAAGGCATAGTTTTCCCAGCTGGCTCTTTGGGCGGGGGACCCATCTCCAGCCGTATGGCCATTTTTGTGCCTGGCGCGGTGCGTAGTGGGAAAGGGTGGTTTTGAGGCTGAAGGCAGCAGGAAAGCCCGCAGCCCCCAGGTCTGTGGGGCTACGCAAGCGGTTCCCAAAGAGCTTTAGAACAAGGCATAATTTTCCCTGCTGGCTCTTTGGGCGGGGGACCCATCTCCAGCCGTATGGCCATTTTTGTGCCTGGCGCGGCGCCAAGTGGGTAAGGGTGGTGTCGAGGCTGAAGGCAGCAGCAAAGCCTGCAGCCCCCAGGTCTGTGGGGCCAAGCAAGCGGTTCCCAAAGAGCTTTAGAACAAGGCATAGTTTTCCCTGCTGGCTCTTTGGGCATGGGACCCATCTCCAGCCGTATGGCCATTTTTGTCCCTGGCCCGGCGCCAAGTGGGAAAGGGTGGCTTTGAGGCTGAAGGCAGCAGGAAAGCCCGCAGCCCCCAGGTCTGTGGGGCTACGCAAGCGGTTCCCAAAGAGCTTTAGAACAAGGCATAGTTTTCCCTGCTGGCTCTTTGGGTGGGGGACCCATCTCCAGACGTATGGCTATTTTTGTGCCTGGCGCGGTGCGTAGTGGCATAGGGTGGTTTTGAGGCTGAAGGCAGCAGGAAAGCCCGCAGCCCCCACGTCTGTGGGCCCAAGCAAGCGGTTCCCAGAGAGCTTTAGAACAAGGCATAGTTTTCCCTGCTGGCTCTTTGGGCGGGGGACCAACTCCAGCCATATGGCCATTTTTGTGCCTGGCGCGGTGCGTAGTGGGAAAGGGTGCTTTTGAGGCTGAAGGCAGCAGGAAAGCCCGCAGCCCCCAGGTCTGTGGGGCCAAGCAAGCGGTTCCCAAAGAGCTTTAGAACAAGGCATAGTTTTCCCTGCTGGCTCTTTGGGCATGGGACCCAGCTCCAGCCATAGGCCATTTTTGTGCCTGGCGCGGCGCCAAGTGGGAAAGGGTGGCTTTGAGGCTGAAGGCAGCAGCAAAGCCCGCAGCCCCCAGGTCTGTGGGGCTACGCAAGCGGTTCCCAAAGAGCTTTAGAACAAGGCATAGTTTTCCCTGCTGGCTCTTTGGGCGGGGGACACATCTCCAGCCGTATGGCCATTTTTGTGCCTGATAGGGCGCCAAGTGGGAAAGGGTGGTGTCGAGGCTGAAGGCAGCAGGAAAGCCCGCAGCCCCCAGGTCTGTGGGGCTACGCAAGCGGTTCCCAAAGAGCTTTAGAACAAGGCATAGTTTTCCCTGCTGGCTCTTTGGGCGGGGGACCCATCTCCAGCCGTATGGCCATTTTTGTGCCTGGCCCGGCGCCAAGTGGGAAAGGGTGGCTTTGAGGCTGAAGACAGCAGGAAAGCCTGCAGCCCCCAGGTCTGTGGGGCTACGCAAGCGGTTCCCAAAGAGCTTTAGAACAAGGCATAGTTTTCCCTGCTGGCTCTCTGGGCGGGGACCCATCTCCAGCCGTATGGCCATTTTTGAGCCTGGCGCGGCGCCAGGTGGGAAAGGGTGGCTTTGAGGCTGAAGGCAGGAGCAAAGCCTGCAGCCCCCAGGTCTGTGGGGCTACGCAAGCGGTTCCCAAAGAGCTTTAGAACAAGGCATAGTTTTCCCTGCTGACTCTTAGGGCGGGGGACCCATCTCCAGCCGTATGGCCATTTTTGAGCCTGGCGCGGCGCCAAGTGGGAAAGGGTGGTGTCGAGGCTGAAGGCAGCAGGAAAGCCCGCAGCCCCCAGGTCTGTGGGGCTACGCAAGCGGTTCCCAAAGAGCTTTAGAACAAGGCATAGTTTTCCCTGCTGGCTCTTTGGGCGGGGGACCCATCTCCAGCCGTATGGCCATTTTTGTGCCTGGCGAAGCCCCAAGAGGGAAAGGGTGGCTTTGAATCTGAAGGCAGCAGGAAAGCCCGCAGCCCCCAGGTCTGTGGGGCTATGCAAGCGGTTCCCAAAGAGCTTTAGAACAAGGCATAGTTTTCCCTGCTGGCTCTTTTGGCAGGGGACCCATCTCCAGCCGTATGGCCATTTTTGTCCCTGGCCCGGCGCCAAGTGGGAAAGGGTGGTGTTGAGGCTGAAGGCAGCAGCAAAGACTGCAGCCCCCAGGTCTGTGGGGCCAAGCAAGCGGTTCCCAAAGAGCTTTAGAACAAGGCATAGTTTTCCCTGCTGGCTCTTTGGGCGGGGGACCCATCTCCAGCCGTATGGCCATTTTTGTGCCTGGCACGGCGCCAAGTGGGAAAGGGTGGCTTTGAGGCTGAAGGCAGCAGCAAAGCCCGCAGCCCCCAGGTCTGTGGGGCTACGCAAGCGGTTCCCAAAGAGCTTTAGAACAAGGCATAGTTTTCCCTGCTGGCTCTTTGGGCGGGGGACCCATCTCCAACCGTATGGCCATTTTTGTGCCTGGCGCGGCGCCAAGTGGGAAAGGGTGGTGTCGAGGCTGAAGGCAGCAGGAAAGCCCGCAGCCCCCACGTCTGTGGGGCCAAGCAAGCGGTTCCCAAAGAGCTTTAGAACAAGGCATAGTTTTCCCTGCTGGCTCTTTGGGCGGGGGATCCATCTCCACCCATAGGCCATTTTTGTGCTTGATAGGGCGCCAAGTGGGAAAGGGTGGCTTTGAGGCTGAAGGCAGCAGGAAAGCCTGCAGCCCCCAGGTCTGTGGGGCTACACAAGCAGTTCCCAAAGAGCTTTAGAACAAGGCATAGTTTTCCCTGCTGGCTCTTTGTTCGGGGGACCCATCTCCAGCCATAGGCCATTTTTGTGCCTGGCCCGGCGCCCAGTGGGAAAGGGTGGCTTTGAGGCTTGAAGGCAGCAGGAAAGCCCGCAGCCCCCAGGTCTGTGGGGCTATGCAAGCGGTTCCCAAAGAGCTTTAGAACAAGGCATAGTTTTCCCTGCTGGCTCTCTGGGCGGGGGACCCATCTCCAGCCGTATGGCCATTTTTGAGGCTGGCGCGGCGCCAAGTGGGAAAGGGTTGTGTCGAGGCTAAAGGCAGCAGGAAAGCCCGCAGCCCCCAGGTCTGTGGGGCTACGCAAGCGGTTCCCAAAGAGCTTTAGAACAAGGCATAATTTTCCCTGCTGGCTCTTTGGGCGGGGGACCCATCTCCAGCCGTATGGCCATTTTTGTGCCTGGCGCGGCGCCAAGTGGGAAAGGGTGGCTTTGAGGCTGAAGGCAGCAGCAAAGCCCGCAGCCCCCAGGTCTGTGGGGCTACGCAAGCGGTTCCCAAAGAGCTTTAGAACAAGGCATAGTTTTCCCTGCTGGCTCTTTGGGCGGGGGACACATCTCCAGCCGTATGGCCATTTTTGTGCCTGATAGGGAGCCAAGTGGGAAAGGGTGGTGTCGAGGCTGAAGGCAGCAGGAAAGCCCGCAGCCCCCAGGTCTGTGCGGCTACGCAAGCGGTTCCCAAAGAGCTTTAGAACAAGGCATAGTTTTCCCTGCTGGCTCTTTGGGCGGGGGACCCATCTCCAGCCGTATGGCCATTTTTGTGCCTGATAGGGCGCCAAGTGGGAAAGGGTGGCTTTGAGGCTGAAGACAGCAGGAAAGCCTGCAGCCCCCAGGTCTGTGGGGCTATGCAAGCGGTTCCCAAAGAGCTTTAGAACAAGGCATAGTTTTCCCTGCTGGCTCTTTGGGCGGGGGACCCATCTCCAGCCGTATGGCCATTTTTGTGCCTGGCGCGGCGCCAAGTGGGAAAGGGTGGTGTCGAGGCTGAAGGCAGCAGGAAAGCCCGCAGTCCCCAGGTCTGTGGGGCTACGCAAGCGGTTCCCAAAGAGCTTTAGAACAAGGCATAGTTTTCCCTGCTGGCTCTCTGGGCGGGGACCCATCTCCAGCCGTATGGCCATTTTTGAGCCTGGCGCGGCGCCAGGTGGGAAAGGGTGGCTTTGAGGCTGAAGGCAGGAGCAAAGCCTGCAGCCCCCAGGTCTGTGGGGCTACGCAAGCGGTTCCCAAAGAGCTTTAGAACAAGGCATAGTTTTCCCTGCTGGCTCTTAGGGCGGGGGACCCATCTCCAGCCGTATGGCCATTTTTGAGCCTGGCGCGGCGCCAAGTGGGAAAGGGTGGTGTCGAGGCTGAAGGCAGCAGGAAAGCCCGCAGCCCCCAGGTCTGTGGGGCTACGCAAGCGGTTCCCAAAGAGCTTTAGAACAAGGCATAGTTTTCCCTGCTCGCTCTTTGGGCGGGGGACCCATCTCCAGCCGTATGGCCATTTTTGTGCCTGGCGAAGCCCCAAGAGGGAAAGGGTGGCTTTGAATCTGAAGGCAGCAGGAAAGCCCGCAGCCCCCAGGTCTGTGGGGCTACGCAAGCGGTTCCCAAAGAGCTTTAGAACAAGGCATAGTTTTCCCTGCTGGCTCTTTGGGCGGGGGACCCATCTCCAGCCGTATGGCCATTTTTGTCCCTGGCCCGGCGCCAAGTGGGAAAGGGTGGCTTTGAGGCTGAAGGCAGCAGGAAAGCCTGCAGCCCCCAGGTCTGTGGGGCCAAGCAAGCGGTTCCCAAAGAGCTTTAGAACAAGGCATAGTTTTCCCTGCTGGCTCTTTGTTCGGGGGACCCATCTCCAGCCATAGGCCATTTTTGTGCCTGGCCCGGCGCCCAGTGGGAAAGGGTGGCTTTGAGGCTTGAAGGCAGCAGGAAAGCCCGCAGCCCCCAGGTCTGTGGGGCTACGCAAGCGGTTCCCAAAGAGCTTTAGAACAAGGCATAGTTTTCCCTGCTGGCTCTTTGGGCGGGGGACCCATCTCCAGCCGTATGGCCATTTTTGAGCCTGGCGCGGCGCCAAGTGGGAAAGGGTTGTGTCGAGGCTAAAGGCAGCAGGAAAGCCCGCAGCCCCCAGGTCTGTGGGGCTACGCAAGCGGTTCCCAAAGAGCTTTAGAACAAGGCATAATTTTCCCTGCTGGCTCTTTGGGCGGGGGACCCATCTCCAGCCGTATGGCCATTTTTGTGCCTGGCGCAGCGCCAAGTGGGAAAGGGTGGTTTTGAGGCTGAAGGCAGCAGCAAAGCCTGCAGCCCCCAGGTCTGTGGGGCTACGCAAGCGGTTCCCAAAGAGCTTTAGAACAAGGCATAGTTTTCCCTGCTGGCTCTTTGGGCGGGGGACCCATCTCCAGCCGTATGGCCATTTTTGTGCCTGGCCGGGGGCCAAGTGGGAAAGGGTGGTTTTGAGGCTGAAGGCAGCAGGAAAGCCCGCAGCCCCCAGGTCTGTGCAGCTACGCAAGCGGTTCCCAAAGAGCTTTAGAACAAGGCATAGTTTTCCCTGCTGGCTCTTTGGGCATGGGACCCATCTCCAGCCATAGGCCATTTTTGTGCTTGATAGGGCGCCAAGTGGGAAAGGGTTGCTTTGAGGCTGAAGACAGCAGGAAAGCCCGCAGCCCCCAGGTCTGTGGGGCTACGCAAGCGGTTCCCAAAGAGCTTTAGAACAAGGCATAGTTTTCCCTGCTGGCTCTCTGGGCCGGGACCCATCTCCAGCCGTATGGCCATTTTTGAGCCTGGCGCGGCGCCAGGTGGGAAAGGGTGGCTTTGAGGCTGAAGGCAGGAGCAAAGCCTGCAGCCCCCAGGTCTGTGGGGCTACGCAAGCGGTTCCCAAAGAGCTTTAGAACAAGGCATAGTTTTCCCTGCTGGCTCTTAGGGCGGGGGACCCATCTCCAGCCGTATGGCCATTTTTGAGCCTGGCGCGGCGCCAAGTGGGAAAGGGTGGTGTCGAGGCTGAAGGCAGCAGGAAAGCCCGCAGCCCCCAGGTCTGTGGGGCTACGCAAGCGGTTCCCAAAGAGCTTTAGAACAAGGCATAGTTTTCCCTGCTCGCTCTTTGGGCGGGGGACCCATCTCCAGCCGTATGGCCATTTTTGTGCCTGGCGAAGCCCCAAGAGGGAAAGGGTGGCTTTGAATCTGAAGGCAGCAGGAAAGCCCGCAGCCCCCAGGTCTGTGGGGCTACGCAAGCGGTTCCCAAAGAGCTTTAGAACAAGGCATAGTTTTCCCTGCTGGCTCTTTGGGTGGGGGACCCATCTCCAGCCGTATGGCTATTTTTGTGCCTGACGCGGTGCGTAGTGGCATAGGGTGGTTTTGAGGCTGAAGGCAGCAGGAAAGCCCGCAGCCCCCACGTCTGTGGGGCCAAGCAAGCGGTTCCCAAAGAGCTTTAGAACAAGGCATAGTTTTCCCTGCTGGCTCTTTGGGCGGGGGACCCATCTCCAGCCGTATGGCCATTTTTGTGCCTGGCGCGGTGCGTAGTGGGAAAGGGTGGTTTTGAGGCTGAAGGCAGCAGGAAAGCCCGCAGCCCCCAGGTCTGTGGGGCTACGCAAGCGGTTCCCAAAGAGCTTTAGAACAAGGCATAATTTTCCCTGCTGGTTCTTTGGGCGGGGGACCCATCTCCAGCCGTATGGCCATTTTTGTGCCTGGCGCGGCGCCAAGTGGGAAAGGGTGGTGTCGAGGCTGAAGGCAGCAGCAAAGCCTGCAGCCCCCAGGTCTGTGGGGCTACGCAAGCGGTTCCCAAAGAGCTTTAGAACAAGGCATAGTTTTCCCTGCTGGCTCTTTGGGCATGGGACCCATCTCCAGCCGTATGGCCATTTTTGTCCCTGGCCCGGCGCCAAGTGGGAAAGGGTGGCTTTGAGGCTGAAGGCAGCAGGAAAGCCCGCAGCCCCCAGGTCTGTGGGGCTACGCAAGCAGTTCCCAAAGAGCTTTAGAACAAGGCATAGTTTTCCCTGCTCGCTCTTAGGGCATGGGACCCATCTCCAGCCATAGGCCATTTTTGTGCCTGGCGCGAAGCCAAGTGGGAAAGGGTGCTGTCGAGGCTGAAGGCAGCAGGAAAGCCCGCAGCCCCCAGGTCTGTGGGGCTACGCAAGCGGTTCCCAAAGAGCTTTAGAACAAGGCATAGTTTTCCCTGCTGGCTCTCTGGGCGGGGGACCCATCTCCAGCCGTATGGCCATTTTTGTGCCTGGCCCGGCGCCAAGTGGGAAAGGGTGGCTTTGAGGCTGAAGGCAGCAGGAAAGCCCGCAGCCCCCAGGTCTGTGCGGCTACGCAAGCGGTTCCCAAAGAGCTTTAGAACAAGGCATAGTTTTCCCTGCTGGCTCTTTGGGCGGGGGACCCATCTCCAGCCGTACGGCCATTTTTGTGCCTGGCGCGGCGCCAAGAGGGAAAGGGTGGTGTCGAGGCTAAAGGCAGCAGGAAAGCCCGCAGCCCCCAGGTCTGTGGGGCTACGCAAGCGGTTCCCAAAGAGCTTTAGAACAAGGCATAGTTTTCCCTGCTGGCTCTTTGGGCGGGGGACCCATCTCCAGCCGTATGGCCATTTTTGTGCATGGCGCAGCGCCAAGTGGGAAATGGTGGTATCGAGGCTGAAGGCAGCAGGAAAGCCCGCAGCCCCCAGGTCTGTGGGGCTACGCAAGCGGTTCCCAAAGAGCTTTAGAACAAGGCATAGTTTTCCCTGCTGGCTCTTTTGGCAGGGGACCCATCTCCAGCCGTATGGCCATTTTTGTCCCTGGCCCGGCGCCAAGTGGGAAAGGGTGGCTTTGAGGCTGAAGGCAGCAGCAAAGACTGCAGCCCCCAGGTCTGTGGGGCCAAGCAAGCGGTTCCCAAAGAGCTTTAGAACAAGGCATAGTTTTCCCTGCTGGCTCTTTGGGCGGGGGACCCATCTCCAGCTGTATGGCCATTTTTGTGCCTGGCACGGCGCCAAGTGGGAAAGGGTGGCTTTGAGGCTGAAGCCAGCAGCAAAGCCCGCAGCCCCCAGGTCTGTGGGGCTACGCAAGCGGTTCCCAAAGAGCTTTAGAACAAGGCATAGTTTTCCCTGCTGGCTCTCTGGGCATGGGACCCATCTCCAGCCATAGGCCATTTTTGTGCTTGATAGGGCGCCAAGTGGGAAAGGGTTGCTTTGAGGCTGAAGACAGCAGGAAAGCCCGCAGCCCCCAGGTCTGTGGGGCTACGCAAGCGGTTCCCAAAGAGCTTTAGAACAAGGCATAGTTTTCCCTGCTGGCTCTCTGGGCGGGGGACCCATCTCCAGCCGTATGGCCATTTTTGAGCCTGGCGCGGCGCCAGGTGGGAAAGGGTGGCTTTGAGGCTGAAGGCAGGAGCAAAGCCTGCAGCCCCCAGGTCTGTGGTGCTACGCAAGCGGTTCCCAAAGAGCTTTAGAACAAGGCATAGTTTTCCCAGCTGGCTCTTAGGGCATGGGACCCATCTCCAGCCATAGGCCATTTTTGTGCCTGGCCCGGCGCAAAGTGGGAAAGGGTGGCTTTGAGGCTGAAGGCAGCAGGAAAGCCCGCAGCCCCCAGGTCTGTGCGGCTACGCAAGCGGTTCCCAAAGAGCTTTAGAACAAGGCATAGTTTTCCCTGCTGGCTCTTTGGGCGGGGGACCCATCTCCAGCCGTACGGCCATTTTTGTGCCTGGCGCGGCGCCAAGAGGGAAAGGGTGGTGTCGAGGCTAAAGGCAGCAGGAAAGCCCGCAGCCCCCAGGTCTGTGGGGCTACGCAAGTGGTTCCCAAAGAGCGTTAGAACAAGGCATAGTTTTCCCTGCTGGCTCTTTGGGCGGGGGACCCATCTCCAGCCGTATGGCCATTTTTGTGCCTGATAGGGCGCCAAGTGGGAAAGGGTGGCTTTGAGGCTGAAGACAGCAGGAAAGCCTGCAGCCCCCAGGTCTGTGGGGCTACGCAAGCAGTTCCCAAAGAGCTTTAGAACAAGGCATAGTTTTCCCTGCTGGCTCTTTGGGCGGGGGACCCATCTCCAGCCGTACGGCCATTTTTGTGCCTGGCGCGGCGCCAAGAGGGAAAGGGTGGTGTCGAGGCTAAAGGCAGCAGGAAAGCCCGCAGCCCCCAGGTCTGTGGGGCTACGCAAGCGGTTCCCAAAGAGCGTTAGAACAAGGCATAGTTTTCCCTGCTGGCTCTTTGGGCGGGGGACCCATCTCCAGCCGTATGGCCATTTTTGTGCATGGCGCAGCGCCAAGTGGGAAATGGTGGTTTTGAGGCTGAAGGCAGCAGGAAAGCCCGCAGCCCCCAGGTCTGTGGGGCTACGCAAGCGGTTCCCAAAGAGCTTTAGAACAAGGCATAGTTTTCCCTGCTGGCTCTTTGGGCGGGGGACCCATCTCCAGCCGTATGGCCATTTTTGTGCCTGGCGCGGCGCCAAGTGGGTAAGGGTGGCTTTGAGGCTGAAGGCAGCAGCAAAGCCTGCAGCCCCCAGGTCTGTGGGGCCAAGCAAGCGGTTCCCAAAGAGCTTTAGAACAAGGCATAGTTTTCCCTGCTGGCTCTTTGGGCATGGGACCCATCTCCAGCCGTATGGCCATTTTTGTCCCTGGCCCGGCGCCAAGTGGGAAAGGGTGGCTTTGAGGCTGAAGGCAGCAGGAAAGCCCGCAGCCCCCAGGTCTGTGGGGCTACGCAAGCGGTTCCCAAAGAGCTTTAGAACAAGGCATAGTTTTCCCTGCTCGCTCTTAGGGCATGGGACCCATCTCCAGCCATAGGCCATTTTTGTGCCTGGCGCGGCGCCAAGTGGGAAAGGGTGCTGTCGAGGCTGAAGGCAGCAGGAAAGCCCGCAGCCCCAAGGTCTGTGGGGCTACGCAAGCGGTTCCCAAAGAGCTTTAGAACAAGGCATAGTTTTCCCTGCTGGCTCTTTGGGCGGGGGACCCATCTCCAGCCGTATGGCCATTTTTGTGCCTGGCCCGGCGCAAAGTGAGAAAGGGTGGCTTTGAGGCTGAAGGCAGCAGGAAAGCCCGCAGCCCCCAGGTCTGTGCGGCTACGCAAGCGGTTCCCAAAGAGCTTTAGAACAAGGCATAGTTTTCCCTGCTGGCTCTTTGGGCGGGGGACCCATCTCCAGCCGTACGGCCATTTTTGTGCCTGGCGCGGCGGCAAGAGGGAAAGGGTGGTGTCGAGGCTAAAGGCAGCAGGAAAGCCCGCAGCCCCCAGGTCTGTGGGGCTACGCAAGCGGTTCCCAAAGAGCTTTAGAACAAGGCATAGTTTTCCCTGCTGGCTCTTTGGGCGGGGGACCCATCTCCAGCCGTATGGCCATTTTTGTGCATGGCGCAGCGCCAAGTGGGAAATGGTGGTATCGAGGCTGAAGGCAGCAGGAAAGCCCGCAGCCCCCAGGTCTGTGGGGCTACGCAAGCGGTTCCCAAAGAGCTTTAGAACAAGGCATAGTTTTCCCTGCTGGCTCTTTGGGCATGGGACCCATCTCCACCCATAGGCCATTTTTGTGCCTGATAGGGCGCCAAGTGGGAAAGGGTGGCTTTGAGGCTGAAGACAGCAGGAAAGCCTGCAGCCCCCAGGTCTGTGGGGCTACGCAAGCGGTTCCCAAAGAGCTTTAGAACAAGGCATAGTTTTCCCTGCTGGCTCTTTGGGTGGGGGACCCATCTCCAGCCGTATGGCTATTTTTGTGCCTGACGCGGTGCGTAGTGGCATAGGGTGGTTTTGAGGCTGAAGGCAGCAGGAAAGCCCGCAGCCCCCAGGTCTGTGGGGCTACGCAAGCGGTTCCCAAAGAGCTTTAGAACAAGGCATAGTTTTCCCAGCTGGCTCTTTGGGCGGGGGACCCATCTCCAGCCGTATGGCCATTTTTGTGCCTGGCGCGGTGCGTAGTGGGAAAGGGTGGTTTTGAGGCTGAAGGCAGCAGGAAAGCCTGCAGCCCCCAGGTCTGTGGGGCTACGCAAGCAGTTCCCAAAGAGCTTTAGAACAAGGCATAGTTTTCCCTGCTGGCTCTTTGTTCGGGGGACCCATCTCCAGCCGTATGGCCATTTTTGTGCCTGGCCCGGCGCCCAGTGGGAAAGGGTGGCTTTGAGGCTTGAAGGCAGCAGGAAAGCCCGCAGCCCCCAGGTCTGTGGGGCTACGCAAGCGGTTCCCAAAGAGCTTTAGAACAAGGCATAGTTTTCCCTGCTGGCTCTTTGGGCGGGGGACCCATCTCCAGCCGTATGGCCATTTTTGAGCCTGGCGCGGCGCCAAGTGGGAAAGGGTTGTGTCGAGGCTAAAGGCAGCAGGAAAGCCCGCAGCCCCCAGGTCTGTGGGGCTACGCAAGCGGTTCCCAAAGAGCTTTAGAACAAGGCATAATTTTCCCTGCTGGCTCTTTGGGCGGGGGACCCATCTCCAGCCGTATGGCCATTTTTGTGCCTGGCGCGGCGCCAAGTGGGAAAGGGTGGCTTTGAGGCTGAAGGCAGCAGCAAAGCCCGCAGCCCCCAGGTCTGTGGGGCTACGCAAGCGGTTCCCAAAGAGCTTTAGAACAAGGCATAGTTTTCCCTGCTGGCTCTTTGGGCGGGGGACCCATCTCCAGCCGTATGGCCATTTTTGTGCCTGATAGGGTGCCAAGTGGGAAAGGTTGGTGTCGAGGCTGAAGACAGCAGGAAAGCCTGCAGCCCCCAGGTCTGTGGGGCTACGCAAGCGGTTCCCAAAGAGCTTTAGAACAAGGCATAGTTTTCCCTGCTGGCTCTTTGGGCGGGGGACCCATCTCCAGCCGTATGGCCATTTTTGTGCCTGATAGGGCGCCAAGTGGGAAAGGGTGGCTTTGAGGCTGAAGACAGCAGGAAAGCCTGCAGCCCCCAGGTCTGTGGGGCTATGCAAGCGGTTCCCAAAGAGCTTTAGAACAAGGCGTAGTTTTCCCTGCTGGCTCTTAGGGCGGGGGACCCATCTCCAGCCGTATGGCCATTTTTGTGCCTGGCGCGGCGCCAAGTAGGAAAGGGTGGTGTCGAGGCTGAAGGCAGCAGGAAAGCCCGCAGTCCCCAGGTCTGTGGGGCTACGCAAGCGGTTCCCAAAGAGCTTTAGAACAAGTCATAGTTTTCCCTGCTGGCTCTCTGGGCGGGGACCCATCTCCAGCCGTATGGCCATTTTTGAGCCTGGCGCGGCGCCAGGTGGGAAAGGGTGGCTTTGAGGCTGAAGGCAGGAGCAAAGCCTGCAGCCCCCAGGTCTGTGGTGCTACGCAAGTGGTTCCCAAAGAGCTTTAGAACAAGGCATAGTTTTCCCTGCTGGCTCTTTGGGCATGGGACCCATCTCCAGCCGTATGGCCATTTTTGTCCCTGGCCCGGCGCCAAGTGGGAAAGGGTGGTGTTGAGGCTGAAGGCAGCAGCAAAGACTGCAGCCCCCACGTCTGTGGGGCCAAGCAAGCGGTTCATAAAGAGCTTTAGAACAAGGCATAGTTTTCCCTGCTGGCTCTTTGGGCGGGGGACCCATCTGCAGCCGTATGGCCATTTTTGAGCCTGGAGCAGTGCCAAGTGGGAAAGGGTGGTTTTGAGGGTGAAGGCAGCAGGAAAGCCCGCAGCCCCCAGGTCTGTGGGGCTACGCAAGCGGTTCCCAAAGAGCTTTAGAACAAGGCATAGTTTTCCCTGCTGGCTCTTTGGGCGGGGGACCCATCTCCAGCCGTATGGCCATTTTTGTGCCTGGCGCGGCGCCAAGTGGGAAAGGGTGGTGTCGAGGCTGAAGGCAGCAGGAAAGCCCGCAGCCCCCACGTCTGTGGGGCCAAGCAAGTGGTTCCCAAAGAGCTTTAGAACAAGGCACAGTTTTCCCTGCTGGCTCTTTGGGCCTGGGACCCATCTCCAGCCATAGGCCATTTTTGTGCTTGATAGGGCGCCAAGTGGGAAAGGGTGGCTTTGAGGCTGAAGGCAGCAGGAAAGCCTGCAGCCCCCAGGTCTGTGGGGCTACGCAAGCAGTTCCCAAAGAGCTTTAGAACAAGGCATAGTTTTCCCTGCTGGCTCTTTGTTCGGGGGACCCATCTCCAGCCATAGGCCATTTTTGTGCCTGGCCCGGCGCCCAGTGGGAAAGGGTGGCTTTGAGGCTTGAAGGCAGCAGGAAAGCCCGCAGCCCCCAGGTCTGTGGGGCTACGCAAGCGGTTCCCAAAGAGCTTTAGAACAAGGCATAGTTTTCGCTGCTGGCTCTCTGGGCGGGGGACCCATCTCCAGCCGTATGGCCATTTTTGAGCCTGGCGCGGCGCCAAGTGGGAAAGGGTTGTGTCGAGGCTAAAGGCAGCAGGAAAGCCCGCAGCCCCCAGGTCTGTGGGGCTACGCAAGCGGTTCCCAAAGAGCTTTAGAACAAGGCATAGTTTTCCCTGCTGGCTCTTTGGGCGGGGGACCCATCTCCAGCCGTATGGCTATTTTTGTGCCTGACGCGGTGCGTAGTGGCATAGGGTGGTTTTGAGGCTGAAGGCAGCAGGAAAGCCCGCAGCCCCCACGTCTGTGCGGCTACGCAAGCGGTTCCCAAAGAGCTTTAGAACCAGGCATAGTTTTCCCTGCTGGCTCTTTGGGCGGGGGACCCATCTCCAGCCGTACGGCCATTTTTGTGCCTGGCGCGGCGCCAAGAGGGAAAGGGTGGTGTCGAGGCTAAAGGCAGCAGGAAAGCCCACAGCCCCCAGGTCTGTGGGGCTACGCAAGCGGTTCCCAAAGAGCTTTAGAACAAGGCATAGTTTTCCCTGCTGGCTCTTTGGGCGGGGGACCCATCTCCAGCCGTATGGCCATTTTTGTGCCTGGCGCGGCGCCAAGTGGGAAAGGGTGGCTTTGAGGCTGAAGGCAGCAGCAAAGCCTGCAGCCCCCAGGTCTGTGGGGCTACGCAAGCGGTTCCCAAAGAGCTTTAGAACAAGGCATAGTTTTCGCTGCTGGCTCTCTGGGCGGGGGACCCATCTCCAGCCGTATGGCCATTTTTGTGCCTGGCGCGGCGCCAAGTGGGAAAGGGTTGTGTCGAGGCTAAAGGCAGCAGGAAAGCCCGCAGCCCCCAGGTCTGTGGGGCTACGCAAGCGGTTCCCAAAGAGCTTTAGAACAAGGCATAGTTTTCCCTGCTGGCTCTTTGGGTGGGGGACCCATCTCCAGCCGTATGGCTATTTTTGTGCCTGACGCGGTGCGTAGTGGCATAGGGTGGTTTTGAGGCTGAAGGCAGCAGGAAAGCCCGCAGCCCCTACGTCTGTAGGGCCAAGCAAGCGGTTCCCAAAGAGCTTTAGAAGAAGGCATAGTTTTCCCAGCTGGCTCTTTGGGCGGGGGACCCATCTCCAGCCGTATGGCCATTTTTGTGCCTGGCGCGGTGCGTAGTGGGAAAGGGTGGTTTTGAGGCTGAAGGCAGCAGGAAAGCCCGCAGCCCCCAGGTCTGTGGGGCTACGCAAGCGGTTCCCAAAGAGCTTTAGAACAAGGCATAGTTTTCCCTGCTGGCTCTTTTGGCAGGGGACCCATCTCCAGCCGTATGGCCATTTTTGTGCCTGGCACGGCGCCAAGTGGGAAAGGGTGCTGTCGAGGCTGAAGGCAGCAGGAAAGCCTGCAGCCCCCAGGTCTGTGCAGCTACGCAAGCGGTTTCCAAAGAGCTTTAGAACAAGGCATAGTTTTCCCTGCTGGCTCTTTGGGCGGGGGACCCATCTCCAGTCGTATGGCTATTTTTGTGCCTGATGCGGCGCCAAGTGGGAAAGGGTGTTGTCGAGGCTGAAGGCAGCAGGAAAGCCCGCAGCCCCCAGGTCTGTGGGGCTACGCAAGCGGTTCCCAAAGAGCTTTAGAACAAGGCATAGTTTTACCTGCTGGCTCTTTTGGCAGGGGACCCATCTCCAGTCATATGGCCATTTTTGTGCCTGGCGCGGCGCCACGTGGGAAAGGGTGATTTTGAGGCTGAAGGCGTCACAAAAGCCTGCCGTCCGAGGGTTTCTTAATGACTTTTCTTAATGATGTCTCCACAGTGTGAAGTTTTGCAGGATTTGAAAAAGTAATAGACACAGTGAAATTGAGTCTATTGGAAACTTCCATACTTTTCCCTCCCTCTAAAATCCCTGGTGTCCTGTAGTATCCACTGCCTGCAACTGCTGTTGCAGGAGCAGACAGATTGGTATCAAATTTAGAAAAAAAGGGACATCATTAAGAGGATTCACTCGCCTTATTTTTCACCGGTGTGGCCAGTAAAGAAACCAAAAAGGCAATGGCGTTTCACAGTAGATTACGGAAAATTAAACGCCAACACTGCACCTCTGACCGCTGCTGTTCCGAATATCGCGGAAATTGTGACAATGATAAAAGGAGCTGCCCATCCTTGCAGGGTTGCCTTAGATTTTAAAGACATTTTTTTTTATGATTCTCCTCCTTGAGCAGGACAAAGCGCAGTTTGCATTCACATGGAAAGGAGTGCAATATACCTTTAACCGCTTTCCACAAGGATACAAACATTCCCCCACTATTGCCCATAATGCTTTGGCTAAAGTGCTATCAGAGATTCCTGTTTCACAGGGATGTACAGTATACCAATATATTATTGATGACATCTTAATAGGGGAGAGAACCAAGAAAGTGTACAAGACATGATGGAAAACATCCGAAAAACATTATCAGATTTCGGATTGGAAATTCCCGACTCAAAGTGTCAGGGACCCGCACAGGAAGTTAAATTCCTGGGGGTCTGGTGGATTAAGGGAGCTGCTTCTGTCCCTCAGGATACCCTGAAAAAATAGAACATGGACAGAATCCTTCCAGCACGAAGGAGTTACAGCAAGTCCTGGGAACTTTAAGTTATTAGCGTAAACACATCCCTGGCTTTTCCATCATTGCTCGCCCCCTTTATTGTTTGCTCAAAAAAGGTAAATCCTGGGAGTCGACTGAACAACACACTAATGCACTAGAATTGCTAATAAAAGAGCTAAGGTTATTCCAACAACTTGGCCCCATACATCCAACTGACCCTGTCCATGTAGAATGGGGGCTCAGTGAACATGGTTCCCATTGTAATTTATGCCAGAAGGGACCAGCAGGACCGGAGAGACCATTAGAATTTAGCTCTCACGCCTTTAATGATACTGAGAGCAGCTATTCAGACCTGGAGAAGGGTTTACTGTCCCTGGTGCGAGCATTGCAACGAGCAGAGCAGATAAGGAGACAACAGAGCGTGATTGTTCGGGGCCCTTTTCGCCTCCCAGATGTGGTCCTTAAAGGGACACCACCACCAGCTGGCATTCCCCAGAAACCCAGAGTTCGAAAGTGGTATGCTTATTTAGAAGGCATTAATGATATCATGCCAGTCTCTGAAGGTAGTATCAAAGTATCCATGCTCCAGAAGGATAGAGATGGTGCCCTATTGTTCCAATCCCCACCAAACAGACCATCTCCAATCCAAGAAGCACCTCCTCTGAAAGCAGGCAGTGATCTTACAGGAGTGTGGTTTACTGGTGTGTCATCTCACCGTGAGAACAGCAAGTGGAAATACAAGGCCGTAGCACTGGAAGTAGCAACGGGGGAAAGAGCAATTGAAACAGGAGAAGGTAGGGCACAAGTAGGGGAACTCAGAGCCGTCCTACTAGCTGCACAACATGGAGCTACTTACATTTACACTGACTCATATGCTGTTTTTAAAGGAGCCACTGAATGGCTAGGACACTGGGCAGCCAATGATTGGCAGGTGAATAGAGTCCCGATCTGGGAGACAGACAGTTGGAAGCAACTGTTGGAAATAGGAGGACAGAGACCATTGCACATTGCTTGGGTAAAAGGCCACGATCGTTCAAACTCGATCACTGCTCAGTTCAACCAACAGGTAGATAGCCTCACGCGGCTACAACAAATTGACACTGTAGATGATGGTCGGGAATGGTTACATATTAAGCCTGGCCATACAGGCCGTGCTGATCTGTATCAGGAAGGTCTAGTCCGGGGGTGGCCTGTGTCGGTTAAGCTGTGCGAACAAGTAGTAACTGCCTGGTCACAATGTCGCCTACGACTCAGCAAAGATCATCCGAGTAAGGCGCCTCCCTTACACATGCGGGACAAGAAAATGTTGTGGCATTCATGGCAGATTGATTATATTGGGCCCTTGAGATCATCAGGTGGGAAAAGATATGTCCTAGTCGGAGTGGAGATTATCTCCAGCCTCAGTATGGCCACTGGCTTCAAATCAGCTGCTGGGGACAACACAGTGAAAGGCCTAAAAGGGTGGTTCAGCACACTTCCCCTTCCCGAGGAAATCCAAAGTGATAACGGTTCACACTTTACCGCTACAGTGGTACAAGATTGGGCCAAAGAAGAAGGGATTCGATGGGTATTTCATACTCCCTATTATCCTCAGGCTAATGGCATTGTTGAATGCACCAACGGATTGGTTAAGCGTTTTGCAAAAACTCATAAATCATAAGGGAAGGTGAAGAAGGCACCTTGCCCACCGAAATTCGAAAAGTAATATGGGATAACGCAATTGAGTTTGAGAGAAAATTTCAATCCTGGTGGTATCTGGTTAATTTCACCTACGATCCCACTGAGAGCAAAGCCACAGCTTTTGTCTTAACGATACGCAATGCCTCAGTATCCACCATATACCCAATCATCGCACTGGGGTTGAATCATCAAGGAGCTCTACTCTATCCAACACAGCACAGAGGTTGGGCACGACAAAATGAGACTAAATGGCAAACTGCTGATGTTGACGCATGCGTTTCACGAGACCAACAAGGATTCATTTGTGAGAGTAATACTCTCAAAGCACAAGACCTTTGTCTTGACACCAACCAGAATGCTTGTCACTTTGAGACACATCCCGATGAAACCCCAGAGACTGTGCTTGACTATATTGGGAAAGGGTGCGTTAGCATGAGGTCTCCCTGTAGTCTTGTATTATAGACGAGAAAGGCTTGAGACCATGGCCACTCTGGGTCTCTTTGACTACAAACAACAGGGAATAAAAAGGTGAAACTGAATAGCATCAATTCCATCTGCCAATTCGTCATTTTAGAATTTGGGCCTCCAAATAGCCATACATCATAAAAGTAGTATTATTGCCAGGTTCAATGTCAGGATTCCCTGGAGACATTCAAAGGTAGCGTAGGCCAATCCGTCTGTACAGCTCATCCAAGGTTCCTGTAAGACATAAAGGAAAAGAAAATCTGCTCGGTCTTATTCGACCGACGGGGTTAAAAAGAAGGTGCGGTCCACCGGGTGCTGATCCGGTGTATCTTCCCTGAACAATCCTTGGCTTCCCATGCATAGGGATTTTTGGGAGTAGCTAGCACCATTGGCACCGTCCCATTTTGAGGCATTTTCACTAGCACAGGTAGTCCAGGGTGAAATCTTCCGGGGTATTTTCCCGGTTCATTGGCAGCCTTTGGCGAGATAATATTGGCAGGTACACAGAAAGCTTTCATTTTAGGACAGCCGTCTCCACTCCATTTGTTATTTAGTTGATAGATGGCATCATCCAATCGCAAATGCCAACCAGGTTCATGACTTTTTGCAAAACGCTTAACCAATCTATTGGTGCGTTCAACAATGCCATTAGCCTGGGGATAACAGGGAGTATGAAATACCCATCGAATCCCTTCTTCCTTGGCCCAATCTTGTACCACCGAAGCCGTAAAGTGTGAAACGTTATCACTCTGGATTTCGTCGGGAAGGGGAAGTGTGCTGAACCACCCTGTTAGGCCTTTCACTGTGTTGTCCCTCGTAGCTGGTTTGAAACTGCTGGCCATACTGAGGCTGGAGATAATCTCCACTCCTACCAGGACATATCTTTTCCCACCTGATGATCTCAAGGGCCCAATATAATCAAGCTGCCATGAATGCCACAACGCTTTCTTGTCCCGCATGTGTAAGGGAGGCGCCTTACTCGGATGATCTTTGCTGAGTCGTAGGCGACATTGTGAACAGGCAGTTACTATTTGTTCGCACAGCTTAACTGACACAAGCCACCCACCTTCCCGATACAGGTCAGGACGGCCTGTGCGGCCACGTTTAACATGTAACGATTCAAGTAAGCGTTCCCATTCCCGACCATCATCTACAATGTCAATTTGTTGCAGCCGCGTGAGGCCATCTACCTGTTGGTTGAACTGAGCAGTGATCGAGTTTGAACGATCGTGGCCTTTTACCCAAGCAACGTGCAATGGTCTCTGTCCTCCTATTTCCAACAGTTGCTTCCAATTATCTGTCTCCCAAACTGGGACTCTATTCACCTGCCAATCGTTGGCTGCCCAGTGTCCTAGCCATTCAGTGGCTCCTTTAAGAACAGCATATGACTCAGCGTAAAAGGAGGTGGCTCCATGTTGTGCAGCTAGTAGGACAGCTCTGAGTTCCCCTACCCTCCCCTATTTCAATTGCTCTTTCTCCCGTTGTTACTTCCAGTGCTACGGCCTTATATTTGCACTTATTTTTTTAACGGTGAGATGACGCACCAGTAAACCACACTCCTCTAAGATCACTGCTGTCCCTCAAAGGAGGTGCTTCTTGGATCGGAGATGGTCTGTTTGGTGGGGATTGGAACAATAGGGCACCATCTATATCCTTTGGTATCCTTGTGAAGTAGCCTTGGATACTTTAACACTGCCTTCAGAGACTGGCTTGATTTCATTAATGCCTTCTAAATAAGCATACCACTTTCGAACTGTAGGTCTCTGGGCAATGCCAGCTGGTGGTGGTGTCCCTTTAAGGACCACATCTGGGAGGCGAAAAGGTCCCAGGAAAGATCACACTCTGTTCTCTTCTTATCTGCTCTGCTCGTTGCAACGCTCGCACCAGGGACAGTAAACCCTTCTCCAGGTCTGAATAGCTGCATTCAGTATCATTGAAGGAGTGTGAGCAAAATTCTAATGGTCTCTCCGGTCCTGCTGGTCCCTTCTGCCATAAATTACAACGGGAACCATGTTCACTGAGCCCCCATTCTACATGGACAGGGTCAGTTGGATGTATGGGGCCAAGTTGTTGGAATAACCTTAGCTCCTTTATTAGTAATTGCAGAGCATTAGTGTGTTGTTCAGTCCACACCCAGGATTTACCCTTTTTTGGCAAGCTATGAAGGGGGCGAGCAATGATGGAAAAGCCAGGGATGTGTTTACGCCAATAACTTAAAGTTCCCAGGACCTGCTGTAACTCCTTCGTGCTGGAAGGATTCTGTCCATGTTCTATTTTTTCAGGGTATCCTGAGGGACAGAAGCAGCTCCCTTAATCCACCAGACCCCCAGGAATTTAACTTCCTGTGCGGGTCCCTGACACTTTGAGTCGGGTCTACGTGAGGCACCCACTAACACTTCTGCCCTAGTCATTCGCTGCTCTCCCGGCAACCAGAGGTTAATTTTTGCAGTGGGGCATGTTTTTACCACACCATCAATTCCTGTGAAGTTGACTCTGCGTCGGGTGGGATTTATACCTAGAAGTTGTGCTGTTTCGTTAGTGATTGCAGACATTTGGGCTCCGGTATCAATAATAAAATTTACCAATATCTTCCGGGGTCCAACAGGAATGACAATAACAGGTTCGGAGTCTTTATGAGAGCGCCATTGGATTGCTAGTACCTGCCCGACAGGGTTGCTCAGTGCCCTCCCCGGGGATAGGAGTGTTGTGGCTGGGACTCTGTCAAATCAATCAAGTTATGTTCCGGTGCAGAAGGCACAGTTTTCTCACGGCTTGGGGATTCTCTGGTTAGACTTTTCTCCCCAGCCGCATTATTCTTTCTAGGTAGAGATTGGACTAGCGTACGGAGATCTCCCGTAGGGTCACCGTGCAAGAATTGTCGGGGCACCCCTAATTGTAGGGCTTTACGCCACAACTCATTCCGGTCCTTATCAGGCTTAAACCTTCCCTCTGATTTAGGGTTTTGAGTGTGAGTTTGGACTTGGCGAACCTTTCGCGGGTGTTCGGAGGATTTCTCACTAGTTTGGCTGGCCCAGCCCATTCGGCGCCCATATTGATCTATTTCCTGTACATTCCAGGTGGGCATGTAGTGACGACGGCCCCGCCCATGAGCACCCCGAGCATCCCGTATACGATCTTGAGTGCGAACAAGGAACGGTTTCAGGCAACCGGGAAGACCACGGATGAGAGGGGCTAATCGATCCGGGTCGATAGGGGCTGACATTGGGGATTTCCGAAATTCCTCTCTGTCATACATGGCTTGCAGACAAGCTGCTTTCCGTACAGCCGCAAACAGATCAGAGTAGCCTGTAGCTCTAATCTCTAACGGCTCCCCCCTCTCTCGCGGATCCATACCCCCTGCCCAAAAGGCTGCTCGAGCGGTTAGGGAATAATTATGATCCCCAGGCATAGTGGTTAAAAACACTCCTGGTCCCCAAGAGTCTCCTGCTTCTTCCTCACTCAGCATAATTCTGCCCCCCCCTTCAGAAGAAACTCGCCACACGTACTCAACAGCTGACTCTTCTGGTCGCCTCGAATATTTCTCCCTTATTTTTGTTAACTCGGTTGGTGTCCATGGAACGGTACGCACAGTGGTGTGAATTTCATCACCATCATCAACTGCAGTTTCAGTTTTAACCAGAGGACGTAAAGGAAAAACTTGGGATTTCAAAGTAAAAGTCCTTTCCTCCTCATCTTCTTCGTCATCCTCACTATTAGACAAAAAAATCTCCGGTCTGGGTTCCGGAATTTGGATAACACATTAACTTACGAATCTGTTGGACCTGGGTCGAGGGCTGCATTTTATCTAAGAGCCCGGTCACCCTTTCAATAACATTTTAAGTTGGCGATTTTCACTCCCAAGTTGAGCATTCCGGTTTCCTAAACATTCATTCTCACTCACAAGCTTATCGACTTGAGTTCTTAATCTTTCTCCTGTCTCCTTTTGCAAGGCTAATGATGACTTCAGCACCTCATTCTCCGATTTCAGGGTTGCATATTCTACAGCTGAAATCAGATTAGGAGCGGGGGTTTCTCTAGCTTCTTGTTGTGCACAAGATAAACAGGCGCCTAACACAGCACAAATCACACCCTTGCCTTTCCCCGCTCTGAGCTTCTGTGAAACCCGACGCTCTTCAATACGTTCCACCACTTTCTCTTCATCCTTCCAAAATTTTTGGGCCCACTCCTTCCCAGCCTGGGAAGGGGCACAATCATATTTTTGCAGCAGTTTATCCATGGCAATCCTGCCGACTACGCCAAATTCTGTTGCGTGAAACGGGGCCAAGCGGTTTTGGCAGAAGATAAACCCCCTTGCGTTCTAACACTCCTCACCGAGGTGGGAGGCCAGGTGCGGCTGGGTTTCAATTCTGAGTGATGCCCAATTCAGCACTATCAGCCCAATCGCGTTTACTATGTGTTAAACTATTACGATTTGGAGACACTAATAGTGGGCTGCACCTTCAGTCTAGTCGTGCTCCTGAACCAGCACGGCCTCTCTCAAGTTTTGGTCGCGTTCAGTGAGAAAGCGAAACGACTAGCTACTGAAACAGTGCAGTTTATTTAAACAACAGATATACAGGTTCTTTAGGATTGCCGGTGATAATACACTGTCTGCAAAGCACGTGCAAATAAAGACATTGTTAAATAGACAAACGCGCGACAAAATTATAAACGATACAGCCTGGCTATAAATGTAGGGTAGAGATTCTCTAGAGAAATTTCTAGAGTCCCCGAGAAAGCACTCGGTGTAATCAAAGTCTTACCCAAAGGCGTCCTTATGAGGGGGAAGAAAGGCTCAGCCCGTCGACTGATCCCAGAAAACAGCGGTGGGATTCTTCGCGATGGTGTCTTCCAGACATTCCCCCTCTCTTGGGCTATTTTATATTATTTTTTTAACTTCAAAGTGGAGTTTGAGTGACTTTAGTCATATGTACTTTTATTATGATTAATGTACTCAAGGAGGAGTGTTCACACCTCGGGGGCGGATAGCCTCCGGGATGGAGGTGTGTTTTGGTACATTGTGGTGAGCAAAGTTCGCACAAAAGGACAGCATTTCATCAACATTTGACGAAATGTTGGCTCGGGTGGCGTGTAAGCCGCTTATCAGTTCCGTAGTACCATCTCGTCCCCATATCTGCTATTCGTCACAAGGGAAGGCCACGGAACAAGCGCGTTCCGTTCCATCCCTCGTGTAGTTTCGCAAACAACCTTGTACAGGGAATCACAGCTGTTGCATTCTTCGTGTGCCAGCTGCGGCTGTATTCTACCTCAGAAGCCTCTTGATTTTATGACTTTCCTTAATGTGTGAACAATGCTGTATTTTTGTATTCTTGGCCAATTTAGTAATTATTCCACAAGAACACACATTGGTTGCCGATTTATCAACGGGTCTAATCACCACAGGCCAACTGTAATTAAAACCATCTATGTAGACTCTACCAAAGCGGACAAATACAACACTGATTGTTACAAAATTATGGCGCCAAATTCAGATTGCTGGCACAATTTCACTTTCATCAAACCTACAGTAGTGTACTGTATTTGGGGGCTACAAGGGCACAGAATTGTTATTTGAATTTATGATTGACTCAAATACACCTGAACTTGCTGAAATGAATCCAGAACCTACACCCCACAAACTCTCAAAGGCTCTCTCTTCTAAGAGAAAAAAAAAAAACACCTCTCTCTTTTCTAAGCCCTCCATTAGACTAACTCCTTACATTTTCAACATTGGCCCTTACGTTATTAAACACACACAGGTCAACAACAGGTACTGTTTAATCCCACATATTCCCTCAAACGAGCAGAATTGTCAATGCAGATTAAAATCTCTGCGATCAAACCCACCTGCTTACCATTCCTGAGTACATCTTATGCAGAATGGTCAGCATGGTTACGCAAACGAACTCTTGCCACTTCACACGGACGGAAGAGGGATGCGACTGGTATCTTAGGAACAGCCTGGGAGTCTTGAATAGTATAGATGCTGAGATACTTGCCAACAAACTAGTCACAACCGCTACTGATCTGGACAAATTAAGACGTCCCCTACAGTCCTCTCTATTAGCATTGGGAAACCACCAACGGCTTTTATCGAATATATTGCCTCAATGGGAAGAAACGGGTGAAAAAGACCATCAGCTGATCACAGATGCACTTGGTACAACTCAAAGCAATGTGTTCCTTGGCTTCTTAGTTGTATCCAAGCCCAATTGTGGATGCAATCTATGACAGCCGCAATCATAAGGGAAGGTGAAGAAGGCACCTTGCCCACCGAAATTCGAAAAGTAATATGTGGATAACGCAATTGAATTTGAGAAAAAATTTCAGTCCAGGTGTTATCTGGTTAATTTCACCTACGATCCCACTGAGAGCAAAGCCACAGCTTTTGTCTTAACGATACGCAATGCCTCAGTATCCACCATATACCCAATCATCGCACTGGGGTTGAATCACCAAGGAGCTCTACTCTATCCAACACAGCACAGAGGTTGGGCACGACAAAATGAGACTAAATGGCAAACTGCTGATGTTGACGCATGCGTTTCACGAGACCAACAAGGATTCATTTGTGAGAGTAATACTCTCAAAGCACAAGACCTTTGTCTTGACACCAACCAGAATGTTTGTCACTTTGAGACTACATCCCGATGAAACCCCAGAGACTGTGCTTGACTATATTGGGAAAGGGTGCGTTAGCATGAGGTCTCCCTGTAGTCTTGTATTCAGAGATGACATAGTAATCACTCAAATCTTTGTGTTTGAACTTTACTAACACAAAGTTACGGGATGCGACTTCAATTATTAAGCTCCTGTTACGTCTTTTCAATTGCTACAACCTAATTATACGTTGATTCGAGATTGTTGCCTGCCCTATCGGAATGAATCTCTCCCTGGTGAAGAAGCTGCTAAAAACACCAATGAATTGAAGCGACTCTTGAAAGAGGCCCAAGAAAATAGACAGACAACTTTGATTACCGTCCATCATCAGGTTGAAGAAATACACCAAGCGTTGGAAAGAGTGAAGAGAGGCGAAGGACATAGATGGGGAGATCCTCTTTTTGGATGGTCACCGACTGTTACAGGACTTTATAACAAGATGCTTCACTCTGTTGTTGTTTTACTAATACTCACTGTATTGTGCTTTGCTTAGACAATTGTTTTGCATGTTAGACTTTGGATTATGATGAAAAGTTTAAATCGCTTGATCACTCCGCGAGAAGGATTTCCACTTGATATCCCTCACCACAAGAACACATGTGATCTTTCTTATCAGTGTTGAGTACGTCGACCTTGACTGACTGTAGACAAAGTTTTCCCTGCTGGCTCTTTGGGCGGGGGACCCATCTCCAGCCGTTATGGCCATTTTTTGTGCCTGGCGTGGCGCCAAGTGGGAAAGGGTGGTGTCAGAGGCTGAAGGCAGCAGGAAAGCCACAGCCCCCAGGTCTGTGGTGGCTACGCAAGCGGTTCCCAAAGAGCTTTAGAACAAGGCATAGTTTTCCCCTGCTGGCTCCTTCAGCGGGGAACCCATCTCCAGCCGTATGGCCATTTTTGTGCCTGGCGCGGCGCCAAGTGGGAAAGGGTGGTGTCGAGGCTGAAGGCAGCAGGAAAGCCCGCAGCCCCCACGTCTGTGGGGCTACGCAAGCGGTTCCCAAAGAGCTTTAGAACAAGGCATAGTTTTCCTGCTGGCTCTTTGGGCGGGGGACCCATCTCCAGCCGTATGGCCATTTTTGTGCCTGGCGCGGCGCCAAGTGGGAAAGGGTGGTGTCGAGTCTGAAGGCAGCAGGAAATCCCGCAGCCCCCAGGTCTGTGGGGCTACGCAAGCGGTTCCCAAAGAGCTTTAGAACAAGGCATAGTTTTCCCTGCTGGCTCTTTGGGCATGGGACCCATCTCCAGCCGTATGGCCATTTTTGAGCCTGGCGCGGCGCCAAGTGGGGAAAGGGTGGTGTCGAGGCTGAAGGCAGCAGGAAAGCCCGCAGCCCCAGGTCTGTGGGGCTACGCAAGCGGTTCTGAAAGAGCTTTAGAACAAGGCATAGTTTTCCATGCTGGCTCCTTGGGCGGGGGGACCCATCTCCAGCCATAGGCCATTTTTGTGACTGACGCGGTGCCAAGTGGGAAGTGTGCTGTCGAGGCTGAAGGCAGCAAGAAAGCTGCAGCCCCCAGGTCTGGGGGCTACGCAAGCGGTTCTGAAAGAGCTTTAGAACAAGGCATAGTTTTCCCTGCTGGCTCTTTGGGCATGGGACCCATCTCCAGCCGTATAGCTATTTTTGTGCCTGGCGCGGCGCCAAGTGGAAAGGGTGTTGTCGAGGCTGAAGGCAGCAGGAAAGCCCGCAGCCCCCAGGTCTGTGGGGCTACGCAAGCGGTTCCCAAAGAGCTTTAGAACAAGGCATAGTTTTCCCTGCTGGCTCTTTGGACATGGGACCCATCTCCAGCCGTATGGCCATTTTTGTGCCTGGCGCGGCGCCAAGTGGGAAAGGGTGGTGCCGAGTCTGAAGGGCAGCAGGAAATCCCGCAGCCCCCCAGGTCTGTGGGGCTACGCAAGGCGGTTCCCAAAGAGCTTTAGAACAAGGCATAGTTTTCCCTGCTGTCTCTTTGGGCATGGGACCCATCTCCAGCCATAGGCCATTTTTGTGCTGGCGCGGCGCCAAGTGGGAAAGGGTGGTGTCGAGGCTGAAGGCAGCAGGAGAGCCTGCAGCCCCCAGGTCTGTGGGGCTATCCAAAGCGGTTCACAAAGAGCTTTAGAACAAGGCATAGTTTTCCCTGCTGACTCTTTGGGTGGGGGGACCCATCTCCAGCCGTATGGCCATTTTGAGCCTGGCGCGGCGCCAAGTGGGAAAGGGTGGCTTTGAGGCTGAAGGCAGCAGAAAGCCCGCAGCCCCCAGGTCTGTGGGGCTACGCAAGCGGTTCCCAAGAGCTTTAGAACAAGGCATAGTTTTTCCCTGCTGGCTCCTTGGGCAGGGGACCCATCTCCAGCCATAGGCCATTTTTGTGACTGACGCGGTGGTGCCAAGTGGGAAAGTGTGCTGTCGAGGCTGAAGGCAGCAAGAAAGCCTGCAGCCCCCAGGTCTGGGGGCTACGCAAGCGGTTCTGAAAGAGCTTTAGAACAAGGCATAGTTTTCCCTGCTGGCTCTTTGGGCATGGGACCCCATCTCCATCCATAGGCATTTTTGTGCCTGACGCGGTGCCAAAAGGGAAAGTGTGCTGTCGAGGCTCGAAGGCAGCAAGAAAGCCTGCAGCCCCCACGTCTGCGGGGCCAAGCAAGCGGTTCTGAAAGAGCTTTAGAACAAGGCATAGTTTTCCCTGCTGGCTCCTTGGGCAGGGGACCCATCTCCAGCCGTATGGCCATTTGTGTGCGTGCGAGGCACCTAGTGGGAAAGGGTGTTGTCTAGGCTGAAGGCAGCAGGAAAGCC
>NW_026529751.1:0-52079 GCF_028500815.1 Rissa tridactyla | reverse complement strand
GGCTGACGGCTGACGGAAGGCCCGCAGCCCCACGGGCTGTGGGGCCACGCGAGCGGCTGCCAAAGAGCTTTCCAACGAGGCACGGCTTTCCCTCCTGGCTCTTCGGGCGTGGGAGCTGTCGCCAGAGATGCGGCCCTACCGGAAAATGCTTCGCAGGCTGGCGCGGCGGCGCCACGTGGTCGCAGGTGTCGCCGAGGCTGACGGCCGCCGGAAAGCCCGCAGCCCCACGGGCTGTGGGGCCACGCGAGCGGTTGCCAAAGAGCTTTCCAACGAGGCACGGCTTTCCGTCCTGGCTCTTCGGGCGTGGGAGCTGTCGCCAGAGCCGCGGGTCCTACCGGAAAATGCTTCGCAGGCTGGCGCGGCGGCGCCACGTGGGCACTGGTGTCGCCGAGGCTGACGGCCGCCGGAAAGCCCGCAGCCCCGCGGGCTGTGGGGCCACGCGAGCGGCTGCCAAAGAGCTTTCCAACGAGGCACGGCTTTCCCTCCTGGCTCTTCGGGCGTGGGAGCTGTCGCCAGAGCCGCGGCCCTACCGGAAAATGCTTCGCAGGCTGGCGCGGCGGCGCCACATGGGCGCCGGTGGCGCCGAGGCTGACGGCCGCCGGAAAGCCCGCAGCCCCACGGGCTGTGGGGCCATGCGAGCGGCTGCCAAAGAGCTTTCCAATGAGGCATGGCTTTCCCTCCTGGCTCTTCGGGCGTGGGAGCTGTCGCCAGAGCCGCGGCCCCTACCGGAAAATGCTTCGCAGGCTGGCGCGGCGGCGCCACGTGGGCGCCGGTGTCGCCGAGGCTGACGGCCGCCGGAAAGCCCGCAGCCCCACGGGCTGTGGGGGCCACGCGAGCGGCTGCCAAAGAGCTTTCCAACGAGGCACGGCTTTCCGTCCTGGCTCTTCGGGCGTGGGAGCTGTCGCCACAGCCGCGGCCCTACCGGAAAATGCTTCGCAGGCTGGCGCGGCGGCGCCACGTGGGGGCCGGTGTCGCCGAGGCTGACGGCCGCCGGAAAGCCCGCAGCCCCACGGGCTGTGGGGCCACGCGAGCGGCTGCCAAAGAGCTTTCCAACGAGGCACGGCTTTCCCTCCTGGCTCTTCGGGCGTGGGAGCTGTCGCCAGAGCCGCGGCCCTACCGGAAAATGCTTCGCAGGCTGGCGCGGCGGCGCCACGTGGGCACTGGTGCCGCCGAGGCTGACGGCCGCCGGAAAGCCCGCAGCCCCACGGGCTGTGGGGCCACGCGAGCGGCTGCCAAATAGCTTTCCAACGAGGCACGGCTTTCCCTCCTGGCTCTTCGGGCGTGGGAGCTGTCGCCAGAGACGCGGCCCTACCGGAAAATGCTTCGCAGGCTGGCGCGGCGGCGCCACGTGGTCGCAGGTGTCGCCGAGGCTGACGGCCGCCGGAAAGCCCGCAGCCCCACGGGCTGTGGGGCCACGCGAGCGGTTGCCAAAGAGCTTTCCAACGAGGCACGGCTTTCCCTCCTGGCTCTTCGGGCGTGGGAGCTGCCGCCACAGCCGCGGCCCTACTGGAAAATGCTTCGCAGGCTGGCGGTGCGGCGCCACGTGGGCACTGGTGTCGCCGAGGCTGACGGCCGCCGGAAAGCCCGCAGCCCCACGGGCTGTGGGGCCACGCGAGCGGCTGCCAAAGAGCTTTCCAACGAGGCACGGCTTTCCCTCCTGGCTCTTCGGGCGTGGGAGCTGTCGCCAGAGACGCGGCCCTACCGGAAAATGCTTCGCAGGCTGGCGCGGCGGCGCCACGTGGGCACCGGTGGCGCCGAGGCTGACGGCTGACGGAAGGCCCGCAGCCCCACGGGCTGTGGGGCCACGCGAGCGGCTGCCAAAGAGCTTTCCAACGAGGCACGGCTTTCCCTCCTGGCTCTTCGGGCGTGGGAGCTGTCGCCAGAGATGCGGCCCTACCGGAAAAATGCTTCGCAGGCTGGCGCGGGCGGCGCCACGTGGGCACTGGTGTTGCCGAGGCTGACGGCCGCCGGAAAGCCCGCAGCCCCACGGGCTGTGGGGCCACGCGAGCGGTTGCCAAAGAGCTTTCCAACGAGGCACGGCTTTCCGTCCTGGCTCTTCGGGCGTGGGAGCTGTCGCCAGAGCCGCGGCCCTACCGGAAAATGCTTCGCAGGCTGGCGCGGCGGCGCCACGTGGGGGCCGGTGTCGCCGAGGATGACGGCCGCCGGAAAGCCCGCAGCCCCACGGGCTATGGGGCCATGCGAGCGGCTGCCAAAGAGCTTTCCAACGAGGCACGGCTTTCCCTCCCTGGCTCTTCGGGCGTGGGAGCTGTCGCCACAGCCGCGGCCCTACCGGAAAATGCTTCGCAGGCTGGTGCGGCGGCGCCACGTGTGCCCTGGTGTCGCCGAGGCTGATGGCCGCCGGAAAGCCCGCAGCCCCACGGGCTATGGGGCCATGCGAGCGGCTGCCAAAGAGCTTTCCAACGAGGCACGGCTTTCCCTTCTGGCTCTTCGGGCGTGGGAGCTGTCGCCACAGCCGCGGCCCTACCGGAAAATGCTTCGCAGGCTGGCGCGGGCGGCGCCACGTGGGGGCCGGTGTCGCCGAGGCTGACGGCCGCCGGAAAGCCCGCAGCCCCACGGGCTGTGGGGCCACGCGAGCGGCTGCCAAAGAGCTTTCCAACGAGGCACGGCTTTCCCTCCTGGCTCTTCGGGCGTGGGAGCTGTCGCCAGAGCCGCGGCCCTACCGGAAAATGCTTCGCAGGCTGGCGCGGCGGCGCCACGTGGGCGCCGGTGGCGCCGAGGCTGACGGCCGCCGGAAAGCCCCCCCCCCCCCCCCCCCCCCCCCGCAGCCCCACGGGCTGTGGGGCCATGCGAGCGGCTGCCAAAGAGCTTTCCAATGAGGCACGGCTTTCCCTCCTGGCTCTTCGGGCGTGGGAGCTGTCGCCAGAGCCGCGGCCCTACCGGAAAATGCTTCGCAGGCTGGCACGGGCGGCGCCACGTGGGCGCCGGTGTCGCCGAGGCTGACGGCCGCCGGAAAGCCCGCAGCCCCACGGGCTGTGGGGCCACGCGAGCGGCTGCCAAAGAGGTTTCCAACGAGGCACGGCTTTCCCTCCTGGCTCTTCGGGCGTGGGAGCTGTCGTCAGAGCCGCGGCCCTACCGGAAAATGCTTCGCAGGCTGGCGCGGCGGCGCCACGTGGGGGCCGGTGTCGCCGAGGCTGACGGCCGCCGGAAAGCCCGCAGCCCCACGGGCTGTGGGGCCACGCGAGCGGCTGCCAAAGAGCTTTCCAACGAGGCACGGCTTTCCCTCCTGGCTCTTCAGGCGTGGGAGCTGTCGCCAGAGCCGCGGCCCTACCGGAAAATGCTTCGCAGGCTGGCGGTGCGGCGCCACGTGGGCACTGGTGTCGCCGAGGCTGACGGCTGCCGGAAAGCCCGCAGCACCACGGGCTGTGGGGCCACGCGAGCGGCTGCCAAAGAGCTTTCCAACGAGGCACGGCTTTCCCTCCTGGCTCTTCGGGCGTGGGAGCTGTCGCCAGAGACGCGGCCCTACCGGAAAATGCTTCGCAGGCTGACGCGGCGGCGTCACGTGGGCGCCTGTGGCGCCGAGGCTGACGGCTGACGGAAGGCCCGCAGCCCCACGGGCTGTGGGGCCACGCGAGCGGCTGCCAAAGAGCTTTCCAACGAGGCACGGCTTTCCCTCCTGGCTCTTCGGGCGTGGGAGCTGTCGCCAGAGATGCGGCCCTACCGGAAAATGCTTCGCAGGCTGGCGCGGGCGGCGCCACGTGGTCGCAGGTGTCGCCGAGGCTGACGGCCGCCGGAAAGCCCGCAGCCCCGCGGGCTGTGGGGGCCACGCGAGCGGCTGCCAAAGAGCTTTCCAACGAGGCACGGCTTTCCCTCCTGGCTCTTCGGGCGTGGGAGCTGTCGCCAGAGCCGCGGCCCTACCGGAAAATGCTTCGCAGGCTGGCGCGGCGGCGCCACATGGGCGCCGGTGGCGCCGAGGCTGACGGCCGCCGGAAAGCCCGCAGCCCCACGGGCTGTGGGGCCATGCGAGCGGCTGCCAAAGAGCTTTCCAATGAGGCACGGCTTTCCCTCCTGGCTCTTCGGGCGTGGGAGCTGTCGCCAGAGCCGCGGCCCTACCGGAAAATGCTTCGCAGGCTGGCGCGGGCGGCGCCACGTGGGCGCCGGTGTCGCCGAGGCTGACGGCCGCCGGAAAGCCCGCAGCCCCACGGGCTGTGGGGCCACGCGAGCGGCTGCCAAAGAGCTTTCCAACGAGGCACGGCTTTCCGTCCTGGCTCTTCGGGCGTGGGAGCTGTCGCCACAGCCGCGGCCCTACCGGAAAATGCTTCGCAGGCTGGCGCTGGCGGCGCCACGTGGGGGCCGGTGTCGCCGAGGCTGACGGCCGCCGGAAAGCCCGCAGCCCCACGGGCTGTGGGGCCACGCGAGCGGCTGCCAAAGAGCTTTCCAACGAGGCACGGCTTTCCCTCCTGGCTCTTCGGGCGTGGGAGCTGTCGCCAGAGCCGCGGCCCTACCGGAAAATGCTTCGCAGGCTGGCGCGGCGGCGCCACGTGGGCACTGGTGCCGCCGAGGCTGACGGCCGCCGGAAAGCCCGCAGCCCCACGGGCTGTGGGGCCACGCGAGCGGCTGCCAAATAGCTTTCCAACGAGGCACGGCTTTCCCTCCTGGCTCTTCGGGCGTGGGAGCTGTCGCCAGAGACGCGGCCCTACCGGAAAATGCTTCGCAGGCTGGCGCGGCGGCGCCACGTGGTCGCAGGTGTCGCCGAGGCTGACGGCCGCCGGAAAGCCCGCAGCCCCACGGGCTGTGGGGCCACGCGAGCGGTTGCCAAAGAGCTTTCCAACGAGGCACGGCTTTCCCTCCTGGCTCTTCGGGCGTGGGAGCTGCCGCCACAGCCGCGGGCCCTACCGGAAAATGCTTCGCAGGCTGGCGGTGCGGCGCCACGTGGGCACTGGTGTCGCCGAGGCTGACGGCCGCCGGAAAGCCCGCAGCCCCACGGGCTGTGGGGCCACGCGAGCGGCTGCCAAAGAGCTTTCCAACGAGGCACGGCTTTCCCTCCTGGCTCTTCGGGCGTGGGAGCTGTCGCCAGAGACGCGGCCCTACCGGAAAATGCTTCGCAGGCTGGCGCGGCGGCGCCACGTGGGCACCGGTGGCGCCGAGGCTGACGGCTGACGGAAGGCCCGCAGCCCCACGGGCTGTGGGGCCACGCGAGCGGCTGCCAAAGAGCTTTCCAACGAGGCACGGCTTTCCCTCCTGGCTCTTCGGGCGTGGGAGCTGTCGCCAGAGATGCGGCCCTACCGGAAAATGCTTCGCAGGCTGGCGCGGCGGCGCCACGTGGGCACTGGTGTTGCCGAGGCTGACGGCCGCCGGAAAGCCCGCAGCCCCACGGGCTGTGGGGCCACGCGAGCGGTTGCCAAAGAGCTTTCCAACGAGGCACGGCTTTCCGTCCTGGCTCTTCGGGCGTGGGAGCTGTCGCCAGAGCCGCGGCCCTACCGGAAAATGCTTCGCAGGCTGGCGCGGCGGCGCCACGTGGGGGCCGGTGTCGCCGAGGATGACGGCCGCCGGAAAGCCCGCAGCCCCACGGGCTATGGGGCCATGCGAGCGGCTGCCAAAGAGCTTTCCAACGAGGCACGGCTTTCCCTCCTGGCTCTTCGGGCGTGGGAGCTGTCGCCAGAGACGCGGCCCTACCGGAAAATGCTTCGCAGGCTGGCGTGGCGGCGCCACGAGGGCGCCGGTGGCACCGAGACTGACGGCTGACGGAAGGCCCGCAGCCCCACGGGCTGTGGGGCCACGCGAGCGGCTGCCAAAGAGCTTTCCAACGAGGCACGGCTTTCCCTCCTGGCTCTTCGGGCGTGGGAGCTGTCGCCAGAGCCGCGGCCCTACCGGAAAATGCTTCGCAGGCTGGTGCGGGCGGCGCCACGTGTGCCCTGGTGTCGCCGAGGCTGATGGCCGCCGGAAAGCCCGCAGCCCCACGGGCTATGGGGCCATGCGAGCGGCTGCCAAAGAGCTTTCCAACGAGGCACGGCTTTCCCTTCTGGCTTCTTTCGGGCGTGGGAGCTGTCGCCACAGCCGCGGCCCTACCGGAAAATGCTTCGCAGGCTGGCGCGGAGGCGCCATGTGGGGGCCGGTGTCGCCGAGGCTGACGGCCGCCGGAAAGCCCGCAGCCCCACGGGCTGTGGGGCCACGCGAGCGGCTGCCAAAGAGCTTTCCAACGAGGCACGGCTTTCCATCCTGGCTCTTCGGGCGTGGGAGCTGTCGCCAGAGCCGCGGCCCTACCGGAAAATGCTTCGCAGGCTGGCACGGCGGCGCCACGTGTGCCCTGGTGTCGCCGAGGCTGATGGCCGCCGGAAAGCCCGCAGCCCCACGGGCTGTGGGGCCATGCGAGCGGCTGCCAAAGAGCTTTCCAACGAGGCACGGCTTTCCCTCCTGGCTCTTCGGGCGTGGGAGCTGTCGCCAGAGACGCGGCCCTACCGGAAAATGCTTCGCAGGCTGGCACGGCGGCGCCACGTGGTCGCAGGTGTCGCCGAGGCTGACGGCCGCCGGAAAGCCCGCAGCCCCACGGGCTGTGGGGCCACGCGAGCGGCTGCCAAAGAGCTTTCCAACGAGGCACGGCTTTCCCTCCTGGCTCTTCAGGCGTGGGAGCTGTCGCCAGAGACGCGGCCCTACCGGAAAATGCTTCGCAGGCTGGCGCGGCGGCGCCACGTGGGCACTGGTGTCGCCGAGGCTGACGGCCGCCGGAAAGCCCGCAGCCCCACGGGCTGTGGGGCCACGCGAGCGGCTGCCAAAGAGGTTTCCAACGAGGCACGGCTTTCCCTCCTGGCTCTTCGGGCGTGGGAGCTGTCGCCAGAGCCGCGGCCCTACCGGAAAATGCTTCGCAGGCTGGCGCGGCGGCGCCACGTGGGGGCCGGTGTCCCCGAGGCTGACGGCCGCCGGAAAGCCCGCAGCCCCACGGGCTGTGGGGCCACGCGAGCGGCTGCCAAAGAGCTTTCCAACGAGGCACGGCTTTCCCTCCTGGCTCTTCGGGCGTGGGAGCTGTCGCCAGAGCCGCGGCCCTACCGGAAAATGCTTCGCAGGCTGGCGCGGCGGCGCCACGTGGGCGCCGGTGGCGCCGAGGCTGACGGCCGCCGGAAAGCCCGCAGCCCCACGGGCTGTGGGGCCACGCGAGCGGCTGCCAAAGAGCTTTCCAACGAGGCATGGCTTTCCCTCCTGGCTCTTCGGGCGTGGGAGCTGTCGCCAGAGACGCGGCCCTACCGGAAAATGCTTCGCAGGCTGGCGGTGCGGCGCCACGTGGGCACTGGTGTCGCCGAGGCTGACGGCCGCCGGAAAGCCCGCAGCCCCACGGGCTGTGGGGCCACGCGAGCGGCTGCCAAAGAGCTTTCCAACGAGGCACGGCTTTCCCTCCTGGCTCTTCGGGCGTGGGAGCTGTCGCCAGAGACGCGGCCCTACCGGAAAATGCTTCGCAGGCTGGCGCGGCGGCGCCACGTGGGCGCCGGTGGCGCCGAGGCTGACGGCTGACGGAAGGCCCGCAGCCCCACGGGCTGTGGGGCCACGCGAGCGGCTGCCAAAGAGCTTTCCAACGAGGCACGGCTTTCCGTCCTGGCTCTTCGGGCGTGGGAGCTGTCGCCAGAGCCGCGGTCCTACCGGAAAATGCTTCGCAGGCTGGCACGGCGGCGCCACGTGTGCCCTGGTGTCGCCGAGGCTGATGGCCGCCGGAAAGCCCGCAGCCCCACGGGCTATGGGGCCATGCGAGCGGCTGCCAAAGAGCTTTCCAACGAGGCACGGCTTTCCCTCCTGGCTCTTTGGGCGTGGGAGCTGTCGCCAGAGACGCGGCCCTACCGGAAAATGCTTCGCAGGCTGGCACGGCGGCGCCACGTGGTCGCAGGTGTCGCCGAGGCTGACGGCCGCCGGAAAGCCCGCAGCCCCACGGGCTGTGGGGCCACGCGAGCGGCTGCCAAAGAGCTTTCCAACGAGGCACGGCTTTCCCTCCTGGCTCTTCAGGCGTGGGAGCTGTCGCCAGAGACGCGGCCCTACCGGAAAATGCTTCGCAGGCTGGCGCGGCGGCGCCACGTGGGGGCCGGTGTCCCCGAGGCTGACGGCCGCCGGAAAGCCCGCAGCCCCACGGGCTGTGGGGCCACGCGAGCGGCTGCCAAAGAGCTTTCCAACGAGGCACGGCTTTCCCTCCTGGCTCTTCGGGCGTGGGAGCTGTCGCCAGAGCCGCGGCCCTACCGGAAAATGCTTCGCAGGCTGGCGCGGCGGCGCCACGTGGGCGCCGGTGGCGCCGAGGCTGACGGCCGCCGGAAAGCCCGCAGCCCCACGGGCTGTGGGGCCACGCGAGCGGCTGCCAAAGAGCTTTCCAACGAGGCATGGCTTTCCCTCCTGGCTCTTCGGGCGTGGGAGCTGTCGCCAGAGACGCGGCCCTACCGGAAAATGCTTCGCAGGCTGGCGGTGCGGCGCCACGTGGGCACTGGTGTCGCCGAGGCTGACGGCCGCCGGAAAGCCCGCAGCCCCACGGGCTGTGGGGCCACGCGAGCGGCTGCCAAAGAGCTTTCCAACGAGGCACGGCTTTCCCTCCTGGCTCTTCGGGCGTGGGAGCTGTCGCCAGAGACGCGGCCCTACCGGAAAATGCTTCGCAGGCTGGCGCGGCGGCGCCACGTGGGCGCCGGTGGCGCCGAGGCTGACGGCTGACGGAAGGCCCGCAGCCCCACGGGCTGTGGGGCCACGCGAGCGGCTGCCAAAGAGCTTTCCAACGAGGCACGGCTTTCCGTCCTGGCTCTTCGGGCGTGGGAGCTGTCGCCAGAGCCGCGGTCCTACCGGAAAATGCTTCGCAGGCTGGCACGGCGGCGCCACGTGTGCCCTGGTGTCGCCGAGGCTGATGGCCGCCGGAAAGCCCGCAGCCCCACGGGCTATGGGGCCATGCGAGCGGCTGCCAAAGAGCTTTCCAACGAGGCACGGCTTTCCCTCCTGGCTCTTCGGGCGTGGGAGCTGTCGCCAGAGACGCGGCCCTACCGGAAAATGCTTCGCAGGCTGGCACGGCGGCGCCACGTGGTCGCAGGTGTCGCCGAGGCTGACGGCCGCCGGAAAGCCCGCAGCCCCACGGGCTGTGGGGCCACGCGAGCGGCTGCCAAAGAGCTTTCCAACGAGGCACGGCTTTCCCTCCTGGCTCTTCAGGCGTGGGAGCTGTCGCCAGAGACGCGGCCCTACCGGAAAATGCTTCGCAGGCTGGCGGTGCGGCGCCACGTGGGCACTGGTGTCGCCGAGGCTGACGGCCGCCGGAAAGCCCGCAGCCCCACGGGCTGTGGGGCCACGCGAGCGGCTGCCAAAGAGCTTTCCAACGAGGCACGGCTTTCCCTCCTGGCTCTTCGGGCGTGGGAGCTGTCGCCAGAGCCGCGGCCCTACCGGAAAATGCTTCGCAGGCTGGCGGTGCGGCGCCACGTGGGCACTGGTGTCGCCGAGGCTGACGGCCGCCGGAAAGCCCGCAGCCCCACGGGCTGTGGGGCCACGCGAGCGGCTGCCAAAGAGGTTTCCAACGAGGCACGGCTTTCCCTCCTGGCTCTTCGGGCGTGGGAGCTGTCGCCAGAGCCGCGGCCCTACCGGAAAATGCTTCGCAGGCTGGCGCGGCGGCGCCACATGGGCGCCGGTGGCGCCGAGGCTGACGGCCGCCGGAAAGCCCGCAGCCCCACGGGCTGTGGGGCCATGCGAGCGGCTGCCAAAGAAGTTTCCAACGAGGCACGGCTTTCCCTCCTGGCTCTTCGGGCGTGGGAGCTGTCGCCATAGCCGCGGCCCTACCGGAAAATGCTTCGCAGGCTGGCGCGGCGGCGCCACGTGGGCGCCGGTGTCGCCGAGGCTGACGGCCGCCGGAAAGCCCGCAGCCCCACGGGCTGTGGGGCCACGCGAGCGGCTGCCAAAGAGCTTTCCAACGAGGCACGGCTTTCCCTCCTGGCTCTTCGGGCGTGGGAGCTGTCGCCACAGCCGCGGCCCTACTGGAAAATGCTTCGCAGGCTGGCGCGGCGGCGCCACGTGGGGGCCGGTGTCGCCGAGGCTGACGGCCGCCGGAAAGCCCGCAGCCCCACGGGCTGTGGGGCCACGCGAGCGGCTGCCAAAGAGCTTTCCAAGGAGGCACGGCTTTCCCTCCTGGCTCTTCGGGCGTGGGAGCTGTCGCCAGAGCCGCGGCCCTACCGGAAAATGCTTCGCAGGCTGGCGGTGCGGCGCCACGTGGGCACTGGTGTCGCCGAGGCTGACGGCCGCCGGAAAGCCCGCAGCCCCACGGGCTGTGGGGCCACGCGAGCGGCTGCCAAAGAGCTTTCCAACGAGGCACGGCTTTCCCTCCTGGCTCTTCGGGCGTGGGAGCTGTCGCCAGAGACGCGGCCCTACCGGAAAATGCTTCGCAGGCTGGCGCGGCGGCGCCACGTGGGCGCCGGTGGCGCCGAGGCTGACGGCCGCCGGAAAGCCCGCAGCCCCACGGGCTGTGGGGCCACGCGAGCGGCTGCCAAAGAGCTTTCCAACGAGGCACGGCTTTCCCTCCTGGCTCTTCGGGCGTGGGAGCTGTCGCCAGAGACGCGGCCCTACCGGAAAATGCTTCGCAGGCTGGCGCGGCGGCGCCACGTGGTCGCAGGTGTCGCCGAGGCTGACGGCCGCCGGAAAGCCCGCAGCCCCACGGGCTGTGGGGCCACGCGAGCGGTTGCCAAAGAGCTTTCCAACGAGGCACGGCTTTCCGTCCTGGCTCTTCGGGCGTGGGAGCTGTCGCCAGAGCCGCGGTCCTACCGGAAAATGCTTCGCAGGCTGGCACGGCGGCGACACGTGTGCCCTGGTGTCGCCGAGGCTGATGGCCGCCGGAAAGCCCGCAGCCCCACGGGCTATGGGGCCATGCGAGCGGCTGCCAAAGAGCTTTCCAACGAGGCACGGCTTTCCCTCCTGGCTCTTCGGGCGTGGGAGCTGTCGCCACAGCCGCGGCCCTACCGGAAAATGCTTCGCAGGCTGGCGCGGCGGCGCCACATGGGCGCCGCTGGCGCCGAGGCTGACGGCCGCCGGAAAGCCCGCAGCCCCACGGGCTGTGGGGCCACGCGAGCGGCTGCCAAAGAGGTTTCCAACGAGGCACGGCTTTCCCTCCTGGCTCTTCGGGCGTGGGAGCTGTCGCCACAGCCGCGGCCCTACCGGAAAATGCTTCGCAGGCTGGCGCGGCGGCGCCACGTGGGGGCCGGTGGCGCCGAGGCTGACGGCCGCCGGAAAGCCCGCAGCCCCACGGGCTGTGGGGCCACGCGAGCGGCTGCCAAAGAGCTTTCCAACGAGGCACGGCTTTCCCTCCTGGCTCTTCGGGCGTGGGAGCTGTCGTCAGAGCCACGGCCCTACCGGAAAATGCTTCGCAGGCTGGCGCGGCGGCGCCACGTGGGCACTGGTGTCGCCGAGGCTGACGGCCGCCGGAAAGCCCGCAGCCCCACGGGCTGTGGGGCCACGCGAGCGGCTGCCAAAGAGCTTTCCAACGAGGCACGGCTTTCCCTCCTGGCTCTTCGGGCGTGGGAGCTGTCGCCAGAGACGCGGCCCTACCGGAAAATGCTTCGCAGGCTGGCGCGGCGGCGCCACGTGGGCGCCGGTGGCGCCGAGGCTGACGGCTGACGGAAGGCCCGCAGCCCCACGGGCTGTGGGGCCACGCGAGCGGCTGCCAAAGAGCTTTCCAACGAGGCACGGCTTTCACTCCTGGCTCTTCGGGCGTGGGAGCTGTCGCCAGAGATGCGGCCCTACCGGAAAATGCTTCGCAGGCTGGCGCGGCGGCGCCACGTGGTCGCAGGTGTCGCCGAGGCTGACGGCCGCCGGAAAGCCCGCAGCCCCACGGGCTGTGGGGCCACGCGAGCGGTTGCCAAAGAGCTTTCCAACGAGGCACGGCTTTCCGTCCTGGCTCTTCGGGCGTGGGAGCTGTCGCCAGAGCCGCGGTCCTACCGGAAAATGCTTCGCAGGCTGGCACGGCGGCGCCACGTGTGCCCTGGTGTCGCCGAGGCTGACGGCCGCCGGAAAGCCCGCAGCCCCACGGGCTCTGGGGCCACGCGAGCGGCTGCCAAAGAGCTTTCCAACGAGGCACGGCTTTCCCTCCTGGCTCTTCGGGCGTGGGAGCTGTCGCCAGAGCCGCGGCCCTACCGGAAAATGCTTCGCAGGCTGGCGCGGCGGCGCCACATGGGCGCCGGTGGCGCCGAGGCTGACGGCCGCCGGAAAGCCCGCAGCCCCACGGGCTGTGGGGCCATGCGAGCGGCTGCCAAAGAGCTTTCCAATGAGGCACGGCTTTCCCTCCTGGCTCTTCGGGCGTGGGAGCTGTCGCCAGAGCCGCGGCCCTACCGGAAAATGCTTCGCAGGCTGGCACGGCGGCGCCACGTGGGCGCCGGTGTCGCCGAGGCTGACGGCCGCCGGAAAGCCCGCAGCCCCACGGGCTGTGGGGCCACGCGAGCGGCTGCCAAAGAGGTTTCCAACGAGGCACGGCTTTCCCTCCTGGCTCTTCGGGCGTGGGAGCTGTCGCCACAGCCGCGGCCCTACCGGAAAATGCTTCGCAGGCTGGCGCGGCGGCGCCACGTGGGGGCCGGTGTCGCCGAGGCTGACGGCCGCCGGAAAGCCCGCAGCCCCACGGGCTGTGGGGCCACGCGAGCGGCTGCCAAAGAGCTTTCCAACGAGGCACGGCTTTCCCTCCTGGCTCTTCAGGCGTGGGAGCTGTCGCCAGAGCCGCGGCCCTACCGGAAAATGCTTCGCAGGCTGGCGGTGCGGCGCCACGTGGGCACTGGTGTCGCCGAGGCTGACGGCTGCCGGAAAGCCCGCAGCACCACGGGCTGTGGGGCCACGCGAGCGGCTGCCAAAGAGCTTTCCAACGAGGCACGGCTTTCCCTCCTGGCTCTTCGGGCGTGGGAGCTGTCGCCAGAGACGCGGCCCTACCGGAAAATGCTTCGCAGGCTGACGCGGCGGCGCCACGTGGGCGCCTGTGGCGCCGAGGCTGACGGCTGACGGAAGGCCCGCAGCCCCACGGGCTGTGGGGCCACGCGAGCGGCTGCCAAAGAGCTTTCCAACGAGGCACGGCTTTCCCTCCTGGCTCTTCGGGCGTGGGAGCTGTCGCCAGAGATGCGGCCCTACCGGAAAATGCTTCGCAGGCTGGCGCGGCGGCGCCACGTGGTCGCAGGTGTCGCCGAGGCTGACGGCCGCCGGAAAGCCCGCAGCCCCACGGGCTGTGGGGCCACGCGAGCGGTTGCCAAAGAGCTTTCCAACGAGGCACGGCTTTCCGTCCTGGCTCTTCGGGCGTGGGAGCTGTCGCCAGAGCCGCGGTCCTACCGGAAAATGCTTCGCAGGCTGGCGCGGCGGCGCCACGTGGGCACTGGTGTCGCCGAGGCTGACGGCCGCCGGAAAGCCCGCAGCCCCGCGGGCTGTGGGGCCACGCGAGCGGCTGCCAAAGAGCTTTCCAACGAGGCACGGCTTTCCCTCCTGGCTCTTCGGGCGTGGGAGCTGTCGCCAGAGACGCGGCCCTACCGGAAAATGCTTCGCAGGCTGGCGGTGCGGCGCCACGTGGGCACTGGTGTCGCCGAGGCTGACGGCCGCCGGAAAGCCCGCAGCCCCACGGGCTGTGGGGCCACGCGAGCGGCTGCCAAAGAGCTTTCCAACGAGGCACGGCTTTCCCTCCTGGCTCTTCGGGCGTGGGAGCTGTCGCCAGAGCCGCGGCCCTACCGGAAAATGCTTCGCAGGCTGGCGCGGCGGCGCCACATGGGCGCCGGTGGCGCCGAGGCTGACGGCCGCCGGAAAGCCCGCAGCCCCACGGGCTGTGGGGCCATGCGAGCGGCTGCCAAAGAGCTTTCCAATGAGGCACGGCTTTCCCTCCTGGCTCTTCGGGCGTGGGAGCTGTCGCCACAGCCGCGGCCCTACCGGAAAATGCTTCGCAGGCTGGCGCGGCGGCGCCACGTGGGCGCCGGTGTCGCCGAGGCTGACGGCCGCCGGAAAGCCCGCAGCCCCACGGGCTGTGGGGCCACGCGAGCGGCTGCCAAAGAGCTTTCCAACGAGGCACGGCTTTCCCTCCTGGCTCTTCGGGCGTGGGAGCTGTCGCCAGAGCCGCGGCCCTACCGGAAAATGCTTCGCAGGCTGGCGGTGCGGCGCCACGTGGGCACTGGTGTCGCCGAGGCTGACGGCCGCCGGAAAGCCCGCAGCCCCACAGGCTGTGGGGCCACGCGAGCGGCTGCCAAAGAGCTTTCCAACGAGGCACGGCTTTCCCTCCTGGCTCTTCGGGCGTGGGAGCTGTCGCCAGAGCCGCGGCCCTACCGGAAAATGCTTCGCAGGCTGGCGCGGCGGCGCCACGTGGGCGCCGGTGGCGCCGAGGCTGACGGCTGACGGAAGGCCCGCAGCCCCACGGGCTGTGGGGCCACGCGAGCGGCTGCCAAAGAGCTTTCCAACGAGGCACGGCTTTCCCTCCTGGCTCTTCGGGCGTGGGAGCTGTCGCCAGAGATGCGGCCCTACCGGAAAATGCTTCGCAGGCTGGCGCGGCGGCGCCACGTGGTCGCAGGTGTCGCCGAGGCTGACGGCCGCCGGAAAGCCCGCAGCCCCACGGGCTGTGGGGCCACGCGAGCGGTTGCCAAAGAGCTTTCCAACGAGGCACGGCTTTCCCTCCTGGCTCTTCGGGCGTGGGAGCTGCCGCCACAGCCGCGGCCCTACCGGAAAATGCTTCGCAGGCTGGCGCGGCGGCGCCACGTGGGGGCCGGTGGCGCCGAGGCTGACGGCCGCCGGAAAGCCCGCAGCCCCACGGGCTGTGGGGCCACGCGAGCGGCTGCCAAAGAGCTTTCCAACGAGGCACGGCTTTCCCTCCTGGCTCTTCGGGCGTGGGAGCTGTCGCCAGAGCCGCGGCCCTACCGGAAAATGCTTCGCAGGCTGGCGGTGCGGCGCCACGTGGGCACTGGTGTCGCCGAGGCTGACGGCCGCCGGAAAGCCCGCAGCCCCACGGGCTGTGGGGCCACGCGAGCGGCTGCCAAAGAGCTTTCCAACGAGGCACGGCTTTCCCTCCTGGCTCTTCGGGCGTGGGAGCTGTCGCCAGAGACGCGGCCCTACCGGAAAATGCTTCGCAGGCTGGCGCGGCGGCGCCACGTGGGCGCCGGTGGCGCCGAGGCTGACGGCTGACGGAAGGCCCGCAGCCCCACGGGCTGTGGGGCCACGCGAGCGGCTGCCAAAGAGCTTTCCAACGAGGCACGGCTTTCCCTCCTGGCTCTTCGGGCGTGGGAGCTGTCGCCAGAGATGCGGCCCTACCGGAAAATGCTTCGCAGGCTGGCGCGGCGGCGCCACGTGGGCACTGGTGTTGCCGAGGCTGACGGCCGCCGGAAAGCCCGCAGCCCCACGGGCTGTGGGTCCACGCGAGCGGCTGCCAAAGAGCTTTCCAACGAGGCACGGCTTTCCGTCCTGGCTCTTCGGGCGTGGGAGCTGTCGCCAGAGCCGCGGCCCTACCGGAAAATGCTTCGCAGGCTGGCGCGGCGGCGCCACGTGGGGGCCGGTGTCGCCGAGGCTGACGGCCGCCGGAAAGCCCGCAGCCCCACGGGCTATGGGGCCATGCGAGCGGCTGCCAAAGAGCTTTCCAACGAGGCACGGCTTTCCCTCCTGGCTCTTCGGGCGTGGGAGCTGTCGCCAGAGACGCGGCCCTACCGGAAAATGCTTCGCAGGCTGGCACGGCGGCGCCACGTGGTCGCAGGTGTCGCCGAGGCTGACGGCCGCCGGAAAGCCCGCAGCCCCACAGGCTGTGGGGCCACGCGAGCGGCTGCCAAAGAGCTTTCCAACGAGGCACGGCTTTCCCTCCTGGCTCTTCGGGCGTGGGAGCTGTCGCCAGAGACGCGGCCCTACCGGAAAATGCTTCGCAGGCTGGCGTGGCGGCGCCACGTGGGCGCCGGTGGCGCCGAGGCTGACGGCTGACGGAAGGCCCGCAGCCCCACGGGCTGTGGGGCCACGCGAGCGGCTGCCAAAGAGCTTTCCAACGAGGCACGGCTTTCCCTCCTGGCTCTTCGGGCGTGGGAGCTGTCGCCAGAGCCGCGGCCCTACCGGAAAATGCTTCGCAGGCTGGTGCGGCGGCGCCACGTGTGCCCTGGTGTCGCCGAGGCTGATGGCCGCCGGAAAGCCCGCAGCCCCACGGGCTCTGGGGCCATGCGAGCGGCTGCCAAAGAGCTTTCCAACGAGGCACGGCTTTCCCTCCTGGCTCTTCGGGCGTGGGAGCTGTCGCCACAGCCGCGGCCCTACCGGAAAATGCTTCGCAGGCTGGCGCGGCGGCGCCACATGGGCGCCGGTGGCGCCGAGGCTGACGGCCGCCGGAAAGCCCGCAGCCCCACGGGCTGTGGGGCCACGCGAGCGGCTGCCAAAGAGGTTTCCAACGAGGCACGGCTTTCCCTCCTGGCTCTTCGGGCGTGGGAGCTGTCGCCACAGCCGCGGCCCTACCGGAAAATGCTTCGCAGGCTGGCGCGGCGGCGCCATGTGGGGGCCGGTGTCGCCGAGGCTGACGGCCGCCGGAAAGCCCGCAGCCCCACGGGCTGTGGGGCCACGCGAGCGGCTGCCAAAGAGCTTTCCAACGAGGCACGGCTTTCCCTCCTGGCTCTTCGGGCGTGGGAGCTGTCGCCAGAGCCGCGGCCCTACCGGAAAATGCTTCGCAGGCTGGCGCGGCGGCGCCACGTGGGCACTGGTGTCGCCGAGGCTGACGGCCGCCGGAAAGCCCGCAGCCCCACGGGCTGTGGGGCCACGCGAGCGGCTGCCAAAGAGCTTTCCAACGAGGCACGGCTTTCCCTCCTGGCTCTTCGGGCGTGGGAGTTGTCGCCAGAGACGCGGCCCTACCGGAAAATGCTTCGCAGGCTGGCGCGGCGGCGCCACGTGGGCGCCGGTGGCGCCGAGGCTGACGGCTGACGGAAGGCCCGCAGCCCCACGGGCTGTGGGGCCACGCGAGCGGCTGCCAAAGAGCTTTCCAACGAGGCACGGCTTTCCCTCCTGGCTCTTCGGGCGTGGGAGCTGTCGCCAGAGATGCGGCCCTACCGGAAAATGCTTCGCAGGCTGGCGCGGCGGCGCCACGTGGTCGCAGGTGTCGCCGAGGCTGACGGCCGCCGGAAAGCCCGCAGCCCCACGGGCTGTGGGGCCACGCGAGCGGTTGCCAAAGAGCTTTCCAACGAGGCACGGCTTTCCATCCTGGCTCTTCGGGCGTGGGAGCTGTCGCCAGAGCCGCGGTCCTACCGGAAAATGCTTCGCAGGCTGGCACGGCGGCGCCACGTGTGCCCTGGTGTCGCCGAGGCTGATGGCCGCCGGAAAGCCCGCAGCCCCACGGGCTGTGGGGCCATGCGAGCGGCTGCCAAAGAGCTTTCCAAGGAGGCACGGCTTTCCCTCCTGGCTCTTCGGGCGTGGGAGCTGTCGCCAGAGACGCGGCCCTACCGGAAAATGCTTCGCAGGCTGGCACGGCGGCGCCACGTGGTCGCAGGTGTCGCCGAGGCTGACGGCCGCCGGAAAGCCCGCAGCCCCACGGGCTGTGGGGCCACGCGAGCGGCTGCCAAAGAGCTTTCCAACGAGGCACGGCTTTCCCTCCTGGCTCTTCAGGCGTGGGAGCTGTCGCCAGAGACGCGGCCCTACCGGAAAATGCTTCGCAGGCTGGCGCGGCGGCGCCACGTGGGCACTGGTGTCGCCGAGGCTGACGGCTGCCGGAAAGCCCGCAGCCCCACGGGCTGTGGGGCCACGCGAGCGGCTGCCAAAGAGGTTTCCAACGAGGCACGGCTTTCCCTCCTGGCTCTTCGGGCGTGGGAGCTGTCGCCAGAGCCGCGGCCCTACCGGAAAATGCTTCGCAGGCTGGCGCGGCGGCGCCACGTGGGGGCCGGTGTCGCCGAGGCTGACGGCAGCCAGAAAGCCCGCAGCCCCACGGGCTGTGGGGCCACGCGAGCGGCTGCCAAAGAGCTTTCCAACGAGGCACGGCTTTCCCTCCTGGCTCTTCGGGCGTGGGAGCTGTCGCCAGAGCCGCGGCCCTACCGGAAAATGCTTCGCAGGCTGGCGCGGCGGCGCCACGTGGGCGCCGGTGGCGCCGAGGCTGACGGCCGCCGGAAAGCCCGCAGCCCCACGGGCTGTGGGGCCACGCGAGCGGCTGCCAAAGAGCTTTCCAACGAGGCACGGCTTTCCCTCCTGGCTCTTCGGGCGTGGGAGCTGTCGCCAGAGACGCGGCCCTACCGGAAAATGCTTCGCAGGCTAGCGGTGCGGCGCCACGTGGGCACTGGTGTCGCCGAGGCTGACGGCCGCCGGAAAGCCCGCAGCCCCACGGGCTGTGGGGCCACGCGAGCGGCTGCCAAAGAGCTTTCCAACGAGGCACGGCTTTCCCTCCTGGCTCTTCGGGCGTGGGAGCTGTCGCCAGAGACGCGGCCCTACCGGAAAATGCTTCGCAGGCTGGCGCGGCGGCGCCACGTGGGCGCCGGTGGCGCCGAGGCTGACGGCTGACGGAAGGCCCGCAGCCCCACGGGCTGTGGGGCCACGCGAGCGGCTGCCAAAGAGCTTTCCAACGAGGCACGGCTTTCCCTCCTGGCTCTTCGGGCGTGGGAGCTGTCGCCAGAGACGCGGCCCTACCGGAAAATGCTTCGCAGGCTGGCGCGGCGGCGCCACGTGGTCGCAGGTGTCGCCGAGGCTGACGGCCGCCGGAAAGCCCGCAGCCCCACGGGCTGTGGGGCCACGCGAGTGGTTGCCAAAGAGCTTTCCAACGAGGCACGGCTTTCCCTCCTGGCTCTTCGGGCGTGGGAGCTGTCGCCAGAGCCGTGGTCCTACCGGAAAATGCTTCGCAGGCTGGCACGGCGGCGCCACGTGTGCCCTGGTGTCGCCGAGGCTGATGGCCGCCGGAAAGCCCGCAGCCCCACGGGCTATGGGGCCATGCGAGCGGCTGCCAAAGAGCTTTCCAACGAGGCACGGCTTTCCCTCCTGGCTCTTCGGGCGTGGGAGCTGTCGCCAGAGACGCGGCCCTACCGGAAAATGCTTCGCAGGCTGGCACGGCGGCGCCACGTGGTCGCAGGTGTCGCCGAGGGTGACGGCCGCCGGAAAGCCCGCAGCCCCACGGGCTGTGGGGCCACGCGAGCGGCTGCCAAAGAGCTTTCCAACGAGGCACGGCTTTCCCTCCTGGCTCTTCAGGCGTGGGAGCTGTCGCCAGAGACGCGGCCCTACCGGAAAATGCTTCGCAGGCTGGCGCGGCGGCGCCACGTGGGCACTGGTGTCGCCGAGGCTGACGGCCGCCGGAAAGCCCGCAGCCCCACGGGCTGTGGGGCCACGCGAGCGGCTGCCAAAGAGCTTTCCAACGAGGCACGGCTTTCCCTCCTGGCTCTTCGGGCGTGGGAGCTGTCGCCAGAGCCGCGGCCCTACCGGAAAATGCTTCGCAGGCTGGCGCGGCGGCGCCACGTGGGCACTGGTGTCGCCGAGGCTGACGGCCGCCGGAAAGCCCGCAGCCCCACGGGCTGTGGGGCCACGCGAGCGGCTGCCAAAGAGCTTTCCAACAAGGCACGGCTTTCCCTCCTGGCTCTTCGGGCGTGGGAGCTGTCGCCAGAGCCGCGGCCCTACCGGAAAATGCTTCGCAGGCTGGCGCGGCGGCGCCACATGGGCGCCGGTGGCGCCGAGGCTGACGGCCGCCGGAAAGCCCGCAGCCCCACGGGCTGTGGGGCCATGCGAGCGGCTGCCAAAGAGCTTTCCAATGAGGCACGGCTTTCCCTCCTGGCTCTTCGGGCGTGGGAGCTGTCGCCAGAGCCGCGGCCCTACCGGAAAATGCTTCGCAGGCTGGCGCGGCGGCGCCACGTGGGCGCCGGTGTCGCCGAGGCTGACGGCCGCCGGAAAGCCCGCAGCCCCACGGGCTGTGGGGCCACGCGAGCGGCTGCCAAAGAGCTTTCCAACGAGGCACGGCTTTCCCTCCTGGCTCTTCGGGCGTGGGAGCTGTCGCCACAGCCGCGGCCCTACCGGAAAATGCTTCGCAGGCTGGCGCGGCGGCGCCACGTGGGCGCCGGTGTCGCCGAGGCTGACGGCCGCCGGAAAGCCCGCAGCCCCACGGGCTGTGGGGCCACGCGAGCGGCTGCCAAAGAGCTTTCCAAGGAGGCACGGCTTTCCCTCCTGGCTCTTCGGGCGTGGGAGCTGTCGCCAGAGCCGCGGCCCTACCGGAAAATGCTTCGCAGGCTGGCGGTCAGCACCACGTGGGCACTGGTGTCGCCGAGGCTGACGGCCGCCGGAAAGCCCGCAGCCCCACGGGCTGTGGGGCCACGCGAGCGGCTGCCAAAGAGCTTTCCAACGAGGCACGGCTTTCCCTCCTGGCTCTTCGGGCGTGGGAGCTCTCGCCAGAGACGCGGCCCTACCGGAAAATGCTTCGCAGGCTGGCGCGGCGGCGCCACGTGGGCGCCGGTGGCGCCGAGGCTGACGGCTGACGGAAGGCCCGCAGCCCCACGGGCTGTGGGGCCACGCGAGCGGCTGCCAAAGAGCTTTCCAACGAGGCACGGCTTTCCCTCCTGGCTCTTCGGGCGTGGGAGCTGTCGCCAGAGACGCGGCCCTACCGGAAAATGCTTCGCAGGCTGGCGCGGCGGCGCCACGTGGTCGCAGGTGTCGCCGAGGCTGACGGCCGCCGGAAAGCCCGCAGCCCCACGGGCTGTGGGGCCACGCGAGCGGTTGCCAAAGAGCTTTCCAACGAGGCACGGCTTTCCGTCCTGGCTCTTCGGGCGTGGGAGCTGTCGCCAGAGCCGCGGTCCTACCGGAAAATGCTTCGCAGGCTGGCGCGGCGGCGCCACGTGTGCCCTGGTGTCGCCGAGGCTGATGGCCGCCGGAAAGCCCGCAGCCCCACGGGCTATGGGGCCATGCGAGCGGCTGCCAAAGAGCTTTCCAACGAGGCACGGCTTTCCCTCCTGGCTCTTCGGGCGTGGGAGCTGTCGCCACAGCCGCGGCCCTACCGGAAAATGCTTCGCAGGCTGGCGCGGCGGCGCCACGTGGGCGCCGGTGGCGCCGAGGCTGACGGCCGCCGGAAAGCCCGCAGCCCCACGGGCTGTGGGGCCACGCGAGCGGCTGCCAAAGAGGTTTCCAACGAGGCACGGCTTTCCCTCCTGGCTCTTCGGGCGTGGGAGCTGTCGCCACAGCCGCGGCCCTACCGGAAAATGCTTCGCAGGCTGGCGCGGCGGCGCCACGTGGGCGCCGGTGTTGCCGAGGCTGACGGCCGCCGGAAAGCCCGCAGCCCCACGGGCTGTGGGGCCACGCGAGCGGCTGCCAAAGAGCTTTCCAACGAGGCACGGCTTTCCCTCCTGGCTCTTCGGGCGTGGGAGCTGTCGCCAGAGCCGCGGCCCTACCGGAAAATGCTTCGCAGGCTGGCGCGGCGGCGCCACGTGGGCACTGGTGTCGCCGAGGCTGACGGCCGCCGGAAAGCCCGCAGCCCCACGGGCTGTGGGGCCACGCGAGCGGCTGCCAAAGAGCTTTCCAACGAGGCACGGCTTTCCCTCCTGGCTCTTCAGGCGTGGGAGCTGTCGCCAGAGCCGCGGCCCTACCGGAAAATGCTTCGCAGGCTGGCGGTGCGGCGCCACGTGGGCACTGGTGTCGCCGAGGCTGACGGCCGCCGGAAAGCCCGCAGCCCCACGGGCTGTGGGGCCACGCGAGCGGCTGCCAAAGAGCTTTCCAACGAGGCACGGCTTTCCCTCCTGGCTCTTCGGGCGTGGGAGCTGTCGCCAGAGCCGCGGCCCTACCGGAAAATGCTTCGCAGGCTGGCGCGGCGGCGCCACGTGGGCGCCGGTGTCGCCGAGGCTGACGGCCGCCGGAAAGCCCGCAGCCCCACGGGCTGTGGGGCCACGCGAGCGGCTGCCAAAGAGCTTTCCAACGAGGCACGGCTTTCCCTCCTGGCTCTTCGGGCGTGGGAGCTGTCGCCAGAGCCGCGGCCCTACCGGAAAATGCTTCGCAGGCTGGCGCGGCGGCGCCACATGGGCGCCGGTGGCGCCGAGGCTGACGGCCGCCGGAAAGCCCGCAGCCCCACAGGCTGTGGGGCCATGCGAGCGGCTGCCAAAGAGCTTTCCAATGAGGCACGGCTTTCCCTCCTGGCTCTTCGGGCGTGGGAGCTGTCGCCAGAGCCGCGGCCCTACCGGAAAATGCTTCGCAGGCTGGCACGGCGGCGCCACGTGGGCGCCGGTGTCGCCGAGGCTGACGGCCGCCGGAAAGCCCGCAGCCCCACGGGCTCTGGGGCCACGCGAGCGGCTGCCAAAGAGCTTTCCAACGAGGCACGGCTTTCCCTCCTGGCTCTTCGGGCGTGGGAGCTGTCGCCAGAGACGCGGCCCTACCGGAAAATGCTTCGCAGGCTGGCGCGGCGGCGCCACGTGGGGGCCGGTGTCGCCGAGGCTGACGGCCGCCGGAAAGCCCGCAGCCCCACGGGCTGTGGGGCCACGCGAGCGGCTGCCAAAGAGCTTTCCAACGAGGCACGGCTTTCCCTCCTGGCTCTTCGGGCGTGGGAGCTGTCGCCAGAGCCGCGGCCCTACCGGAAAATGCTTCGCAGGCTGGCGGTGCGGCGCCACGTGGGCACTGGTGTCGCCGAGGCTGACGGCTGCCGGAAAGCCCGCAGCACCACGGGCTGTGGGGCCACGCGAGCGGCTGCCAAAGAGCTTTCCAACGAGGCACGGCTTTCCCTCCTGGCTCTTCGGGCGTGGGAGCTGTCGCCAGAGACGCGGCCCTACCGGAAAATGCTTCGCAGGCTGACGCGGCGGCGCCACGTGCGCGCCTGTGGCGCCGAGGCTGACGGCTGACGGAAGGCCTGCAGCCCCACGGGCTGTGGGGCCACGCGAGCGGCTGCCAAAGAGCTTTCCAACGAGGCACGGCTTTCCCTCCTGGCTCTTCGGGCGTGGGAGCTGTCGCCAGAGATGCGGCCCTACCGGAAAATGCTTCGCAGGCTGGCGCGGCGGCGCCACGTGGTCGCAGGTGTCGCCGAGGCTGACGGCCGCCGGAAAGCCCGCAGCCCCACGGGCTGTGGGGCCACGCGAGCGGTTGCCAAAGAGCTTTCCAACGAGGCACGGCTTTCCGTCCTGGCTCTTCGGGCGTGGGAGCTGTCGCCAGAGCCGCGGTCCTACCGGAAAATGCTTCGCAGGCTGGCGCGGCGGCGCCACGTGGGCACTGGTGTCGCCGAGGCTGACGGCCGCCGGAAAGCCCGCAGCCCCGCGGGCTGTGGGGCCACGCGAGCGGCTGCCAAAGAGCTTTCCAACGAGGCACGGCTTTCCCTCCTGGCTCTTCGGGCGTGGGAGCTGTCGCCAGAGCCGCGGCCCTACCGGAAAATGCTTCGCAGGCTGGCGGTGCGGCGCCACGTGGGCACTGGTGTCGCCGAGGCTGACGGCCGCCGGAAAGCCCGCAGCCCCACGGGCTGTGGGGCCACGCGAGCGGTTGCCAAAGAGGTTTCCAACGAGGCACGGCTTTCCCTCCTGGCTCTTCGGGCGTGGGAGCTGCCGCCACAGCCGCGGCCCTACCGGAAAATGCTTCGCAGGCTGGCGCGGCGGCGCCACGTGGGGGCCGGTGGCGCCGAGGCTGACGGCCGCCGGAAAGCCCGCAGCCCCACGGGCTGTGGGGCCACGCGAGCGGCTGCCAAAGAGCTTTCCAACGAGGCACGGCTTTCCCTCCTGGCTCTTCGGGCGTGGGAGCTGTCGCCAGAGATGCGGCCCTACCGGAAAATGCTTCGCAGGCTGGCGCGGCGGCGCCACGTGGTCGCAGGTGTCGCCGAGGCTGACGGCCGCCGGAAAGCCCGCAGCCCCACGGGCTGTGGGGCCACGCGAGCGGTTGCCAAAGAGCTTTCCAACGAGGCACGGCTTTCCGTCCTGGCTCTTCGGGCGTGGGAGCTGTCGCCAGAGCCGCGGTCCTACCGGAAAATGCTTCGCAGGCTGGCGCGGCGGCGCCACGTGGGCACTGGTGTCACCGAGGCTGACGGCCGCCGGAAAGCCCGCAGCCCCGCGGGCTGTGGGGCCACGCGAGCGGCTGCCAAAGAGCTTTCCAACGAGGCACGGCTTTCCCTCCTGGCTCTTCGGGCGTGGGAGCTGTCGCCAGAGCCGCGGCCCTACCGGAAAATGCTTCGCAGGCTGGCGGTGCGGCGCCACGTGGGCACTGGTGTCGCCGAGGCTGACGGCCGCCGGAAAGCCCGCAGCCCCACGGGCTGTGGGGCCACGCGAGCGGTTGCCAAAGAGGTTTCCAACGAGGCACGGCTTTCCCTCCTGGCTCTTCGGGCGTGGGAGCTGCCGCCACAGCCGCGGCCCTACCGGAAAATGCTTCGCAGGCTGGCGCGGCGGCGCCACGTGGGGGCCGGTGGCGCCGAGGCTGACGGCCGCCGGAAAGCCCGCAGCCCCACGGGCTGTGGGGCCACGCGAGCGGCTGCCAAAGAGCTTTCCAACGAGGCACGGCTTTCCCTCCTGGCTCTTCGGGCGTGGGAGCTGTCGCCACAGCCGCGGCCCTACCGGAAAATGCTTCGCAGGCTGGCGCGGCGGCGCCACGTGGGGGCCGGTGTCGCCGAGGCTGACGGCCGCCGGAAAGCCCGCAGCCCCACGGGCTGTGGGGCCACGCGAGCGGCTGCCAAAGAGGTTTCCAACGAGGCACGGCTTTCCCTCCTGGCTCTTCGGGCGTGGGAGCTGCCGCCACAGCCGCGGCCCTACCGGAAAATGCTTCGCAGGCTGGCGCGGCGGCGCCACGTGGGCACTGGTGTCGCCGAGGCTGACGGCCGCCGGAAAGCCCGCAGCCCCACGGGCTGTGGGGCCACACGAGCGGCTGCCAAAGAGCTTTCCAACGAGGCACGGCTTTCCCTCCTGGCTCTTCGGGCGTGGGAGCTGTCGCCAGAGACGCGGCCCTACCGGAAAATGCTTCGCAGGCTGGCGCGGGGGCGCCACGTGGGCGCCGGTGGCGCCGAGGCTGACGGCTGACGGAAGGCCCGCAGCCCCACGGGCTGTGGGGCCACGCGAGCGGCTGCCAAAGAGCTTTCCAACGAGGCACGGCTTTCCCTCCTGGCTCTTCGGGCGTGGGAGCTGTCGCCAGAGATGCGGCCCTACCGGAAAATGCTTCGCAGGCTGGCGCGGCGGCGCCACGTGGTCGCAGGTGTCGCCGAGGCTGACGGCCGCCGGAAAGCCCGCAGCCCCACGGGCTGTGGGGCCACGCGAGCGGTTGCCAAAGAGCTTTCCAACGAGGCACGGCTTTCCGTCCTGGCTCTTCGGGCGTGGGAGCTGTCGCTAGAGCCGCGGTCCTACCGGAAAATGCTTCGCAGGCTGTCACGGCGGCGCCACGTGTGCCCTGGTGTCGCCGAGGCTGATGGCCGCCGGAAAGCCCGCAGCCCCACGGGCTATGGGGCCATGCGAGCGGCTGCCAAAGAGCTTTCCAACGAGGCACGGCTTTCCCTCCTGGCTCTTCGGGCGTGGGAGCTGTCGCCAGAGCCGCGGCCCTACCGGAAAATGCTTCGCAGGCTGGCGCGGCGGCGTCACATGGGCGCCGGTGTCGCCGAGGCTGACGGCCGCCGGAAAGCCCGCAGCCCCACGGGCTCTGGGGCCACGCGAGCGGCTGCCAAAGAGCTTTCCAACGAGGCACGGCTTTCCCTCCTGGCTCTTCGGGCGTGGGAGCTGTCGCCAGAGCCGCGGCCCTACCGGAAAATGCTTCGCAGGCTGGCGCGGCGGCGCCACGTGGTCGCAGGTGTCGCCGAGGCTGACGGCCGCCGGAAAGCCCGCAGCCCCACGGGCTGTGGGGCCACGCGAGCGGCTGCCAAAGATCTTTCCAACGAGGCACGGCTTTCTCTCCTGGCTCTTCAGGCGTGGGAGCTGTCTCCAGAGACGCGGCCCTACCGGAAAATGCTTCTCAGGCTGGCGGTGCGGCGCCACGTGGGCACTGGTGTCGCCGAGGCTGACGGCCGCCGGAAAGCCTGCAGCCCCACGGGCTGTGGGGCCACGCGAGCGGCTGCCAAAGAGCTTTCCAACGAGGCACGGCTTTCCCTCCTGGCTCTTCGGGCGTGGGAGCTGTCGCCACAGCCGCGGCCCTACCGGAAAATGCTTCGCAGGCTGGCGCGGCGGCGCCACGTGGGCGCCGGTGGCGCCGAGGCTGACGGCTGCCGGAAGGCCCGCAGCCCCACTGGCTGTGGGGCCACGCGAGCGGCTGCCAAAGAGCTTTCCAACGAGGCACGGCTTTCCCTCCTGGCTCTTCGGGCGTGGGAGCTGTCGCCAGAGCCGCGGCCCTACCGGAAAATGCTTCGCAGGCTGGGGCGGCGGTGCCACGTGGGTGCAGGTGTCGCCGAGGCTGACGGCCGCCGGAAAGCCCGCAGCCCCACGGGCTGTGGGGCCACGCGAGCGGCTGCCAAAGAGCTTTCCAATGAGGCACGGCTTTCCCTCCTGGCTCTTCGGGCGTGGGAGCTGTCGCCAGAGACGCGGCCCTACCGGAAAATGCTTCGCAGGCTGGCGCGGCGGCGCCACGTGGGCGCCGGTGTCGCCGAGGCTGACGGCCGCCGGAAAGCCCGCAGCCCCACGGGCTGTGGGGCCACGCGAGCGGCTGCCAAAGAGCTTTCCAACGAGGCACGGCTTTCCCTCCTGGCTCTTCGGGCGTGGGAGCTGTCGCCACAGCCGCGGCCCTACCGGAAAATGCTTCGCAGGCTGGCGCGGCGGCGCCACGTGGGCGCCGGTGTCGACGAGGCTGACGGCCGACGGAAAGCCCGCAGCCCCACTGGCTGTGGGGCCACGCGAGCGGCTGCCAAAGAGCTTTCCAACGAGGCACGGCTTTCCCTCCTGGCTCTTCGGGCGTGGGAGCTGTCGCCAGAGACGCGGCCCTACCGGAAAATGCTTCGCAGGCTGGCGCGGCGGCGCCACGTGCTCGCAGGTGTCGCCGAGGCTGACGGCCGCCGGAAAGCCCGCAGCCCCACGGGCTCTGGGGCCACGTGAGAGGCTGCTAAAGAGCTTTCCAACGAGGCACGGCTTTCCCTCCTGGCTCTTCGGGCGTGGGAGCTGTCGCCAGAGACGCGGCCCTACCGGAAAATGCTTCGCAGGCTGGCGCGGCGGCGCCACGTGGGCACTGGTGTCGCCGAGGCTGACGGCCGCCGAAAAGCCCGCAGCCCCACGGGCTGTGGGGCCACGCGAGCGGCTGCCAAAGAGCTTTCCAACGAGGCACGGCTTTCCCTCCTGGCTCTTCGGGCGTGGGAGCTGTCGCCAGAGCCGCGGCCCTACCGGAAAATGCTTCGCAGGCTGGCGCGGCGGCGCCACGTGGGCACTGGTGTCGCCGAGGCTGACGGCCGCCGAAAAGCCCGCAGCCCCACGGGCTGTGGGGCCACGCGAGCGGCTGCCAAAGAGCTTTCCAACGAGGCACGGCTTTCCCTCCTGGCTCTTCGGGCGTGGGAGCTGTCGCCAGAGATGCGGCCCTACCGGAAAATGCTTCGCAGGCTGGCGCGGCGGCGCCACGTGGTCGCAGGTGTCGCCGAGGCTGACGGCCGCCGGAAAGCCCGCAGCCCCACGGGCTGTGGGGCCACGCGAGCGGTTGCCAAAGAGCTTTCCAACGAGGCACGGCTTTACGTCCTGGCTCTTCGGGCGTGGGAGCTGTCGCTAGAGCCGCGGTCCTACAGGAAAATGCTTCGCAGGCTGGCACGGCGGCGCCACGTGTGCCCTGGTGTCGCCGAGGCTGATGGCCGCCGGAAAGCCTGCAGCCCCACGGGCTATGGGGCCATGCGAGCGGCTGCCAAAGAGCTTTCCAACGAGGCACGGCTTTCCCTCCTGGCTCTTCGGGCGTGGGAGCTGTCGCCACAGCCGCGGCCCTACCGGAAAATGCTTCGCAGGCTGGCGCGGCGGCGCCACATGGGCGCCGGTGTCGCCGAGGCTGACGGCCGCCGGAAAGCCCGCAGCCCCACGGGCTGTGGGGCCACGCGAGCGGCTGCCAAAGAGCTTTCCAACGAGGCACGGCTTTCCCTCCTGGCTCTTCGGGCGTGGGAGCTGTCGCCAGAGACGCGGCCCTACCGGAAAATGCTTCGCAGGCTGGCACGGCGGCGCCACGTGGTCGAAGGTGTCGCCGAGGCTGACGGCCGCCGGAAAGCCCGCAGCCCCACGGGCTGTGGGGCCACGCGAGCGGCTGCCAAAGATCTTTCCAACGAGGCACGGCTTTCCCTCCTGTCTCTTCAGGCGTGGGAGCTGTCTCCAGAGACGCGGCCCTACCGGAAAATGCTTCTCAGGCTGGCGCGGCGGCGCCACGTGGGCACTGGTGTCGCCGAGGCTGACGGCCGCCGGAAAGCCCGCAGCCCCACGGGCTGTGGGGCCACGCGAGCGGCTGCCAAAGAGCTTTCCAACGAGGCACGGCTTTCCCTCCTGGCTCTTCGGGCGTGGGAGCTGTCGCCACAGCCGCGGCCCTACCGGAAAATGCTTCGCAGGCTGGCGCGGCGGCGCCACGTGGGCGCCGGTGGCGCCGAGGCTGACGGCTGCCGGAAGGCCCGCAGCCCCACTGGCTGTGGGGCCACGCGAGCGGCTGCCAAAGAGCTTTCCAACGAGGCACGGCTTTCCCTCCTGGCTCTTCGGGCGTGGGAGCTGTCGCCAGAGCCGCGGCCCTACCGGAAAATGCTTCGCAGGCTGGGGCGGCGGTGCCACGTGGGTGCAGGTGTCGCCGAGGCTGACGGCCGCCGGAAAGCCCGCAGCCCCACGGGCTGTGGGGCCACGCGAGCGGCTGCCAAAGAGCTTTCCAATGAGGCACGGCTTTCCCTCCTGGCTCTTCGGGCGTGGGAGCTGTCGCCAGAGACGCGGCCCTACCGGAAAATGCTTCGCAGGCTGGCGCGGCGGCGCCACGTGGGCGCCGGTGTCGCCGAGGCTGACGGCCGCCGGAAAGCCCGCAGCCCCACGGGCTGTGGGGCCACGCGAGCGGCTGCCAAAGAGCTTTCCAACGAGGCACGGCTTTCCCTCCTGGCTCTTCGGGCGTGGGAGCTGTCGCCACAGCCGCGGCCCTACCGGAAAATGCTTCGCAGGCTGGCGCGGCGGCGCCACGTGGGCGCCGGTGTCGACGAGGCTGACGGCCGACGGAAAGCCCGCAGCCCCACTGGCTGTGGGGCCACGCGAGCGGCTGCCAAAGAGCTTTCCAACGAGGCACGGCTTTCCCTCCTGGCTCTTCGGGCGTGGGAGCTGTCGCCAGAGACGCGGCCCTACCGGAAAATGCTTCGCAGGCTGGCGCGGCGGCGCCACGTGCTCGCAGGTGTCGCCGAGGCTGACGGCCGCCGGAAAGCCCGCAGCCCCACGGGCTCTGGGGCCACGTGAGAGGCTGCTAAAGAGCTTTCCAACGAGGCACGGCTTTCCCTCCTGGCTCTTCGGGCGTGGGAGCTGTCGCCAGAGACGCGGCCCTACCGGAAAATGCTTCGCAGGCTGGCGCGGCGGCGCCACGTGGGCACTGGTGTCGCCGAGGCTGACGGCCGCCGAAAAGCCCGCAGCCCCACGGGCTGTGGGGCCACGCGAGCGGCTGCCAAAGAGCTTTCCAACGAGGCACGGCTTTCCCTCCTGGCTCTTCGGGCGTGGGAGCTGTCGCCAGAGACGCGGCCCTACCGGAAAATGCTTCGCAGGCTGGCGCGGCGGCGCCACGTGGGCACTGGTGTCGCCGAGGCTGACGGCCGCCGAAAAGCCCGCAGCCCCACGGGCTGTGGGGCCACGCGAGCGGCTGCCAAAGAGCTTTCCAACGAGGCACGGCTTTCCCTCCTGGCTCTTCGGGCGTGGGAGCTGTCGCCAGAGATGCGGCCCTACCGGAAAATGCTTCGCAGGCTGGCGCGGCGGCGCCACGTGGTCGCAGGTGTCGCCGAGGCTGACGGCCGCCGGAAAGCCCGCAGCCCCACGGGCTGTGGGGCCACGCGAGCGGTTGCCAAAGAGCTTTCCAACGAGGCACGGCTTTACGTCCTGGCTCTTCGGGCGTGGGAGCTGTCGCTAGAGCCGCGGTCCTACAGGAAAATGCTTCGCAGGCTGGCACGGCGGCGCCACGTGTGCCCTGGTGTCGCCGAGGCTGATGGCCGCCGGAAAGCCTGCAGCCCCACGGGCTATGGGGCCATGCGAGCGGCTGCCAAAGAGCTTTCCAACGAGGCACGGCTTTCCCTCCTGGCTCTTCGGGCGTGGGAGCTGTCGCCAGAGACGCGGCCCTACCGGAAAATGCTTCGCAGGCTGGCACGGCGGCGCCACGTGGTCGAAGGTGTCGCCGAGGCTGACGGCCGCCGGAAAGCCCGCAGCCCCACGGGCTGTGGGGCCACGCGAGCGGCTGCCAAAGATCTTTCCAACGAGGCACGGCTTTCCCTCCTGGCTCTTCAGGCGTGGGAGCTGTCTCCAGAGACGCGGCCCTACCGGAAAATGCTTCTCAGGCTGGCGCGGCGGCGCCACGTGGGCACTGGTGTCGCCGAGGCTGACGGCCGCCGGAAAGCCCGCAGCCCCACGGGCTGTGGGGCCACGCGAGCGGCTGCCAAAGAGCTTTCCAACGAGGCACGGCTTTCCCTCCTGGCTCTTCGGGCGTGGGAGCTGTCGCCAGAGCCGCGGCCCTACCGGAAAATGCTTCGCAGGCTGGCGCGGCGGCGCCACGTGGGCGCCGGTGGCGCCGAGGCTGACGGCTGCCAGAAGGCCCGCAGCCCCACTGGCTGTGGGGCCACGCGAGCGGCTGCCAAAGAGCTTTCCAACGAGGCACGGCTTTCCCTCCTGGCTCTTCGGGCGTGGGAGCTGTCGCCACAGCCGCGGCCCTACCGGAAAATGCTTCGCAGGCTGGGGCGGCGGTGCCACGTGGGTGCAGGTGTCGCCGAGGCTGACGGCCGCCGGAAAGCCCGCAGCCCCACGGGCTGTGGGGCCACGCGAGCGGCTGCCAAAGAGCTTTCCAATGAGGCACGGCTTTCCCTCCTGGCTCTTCGGGCGTGGGAGCTGTCGCCAGAGCCGCGGCCCTACCGGAAAATGCTTCGCAGGCTGGCGCGGCGGCGCCACGTGGGCGCCGGTGGCGCCGAGGCTGACGGCCGCCGGAAAGACCGCAGCCCCACGGGCTGTGGGGCCACGCGAGCGGCTGCCAAAGAGGTTTCCAACGAGGCACGGCTTTCCCTCCTGGCTCTTCGGGCGTGGGAGCTGTCGCCACAGCCGCGGCCCTACCGGAAAATGCTTCGCAGGCTGGCGCGGCGGCGCCACGTGGGCGCCGGTTTCGACGAGGCTGACGGCCGACGGAAAGCCCGCAGCCCCACTGGCTGTGGGGCCACGCGAGCGGCTGCCAAAGAGCTTTCCAACGAGGCACGGCTTTCCCTCCTGGCTCTTCGGGCGTGGGAGCTGTCGCCAGAGACGCGGCCCTACCGGAAAATGCTTCGCAGGCTGGCGCGGCGGCGCCACGTGCTCGCAGGTGTCGCCGAGGCTGACGGCCGCCGGAAAGCCCGCAGCCCCACGGGCTCTGGGGCCACGTGAGCGGCTGCCAAAGAGCTTTCCAACGAGGCACGGCTTTCCCTCCTGGCTCTTCGGGCGTGGGAGCTGTCGCCAGAGACGCGGCCCTACCGGAAAATGCTTCGCAGGCTGGTGCGGCGGCGCCACGTGGGCGCAGGTGGCGCCGAGGCTGATGGCCGCCGAAAAGCCCGCAGCCCCACGGGCTCTGGGGCCACGCGAGCGGCTGCCAAAGAGCTTTCCAACGAGGCACGGCTTTCCCTCCTGGCTCTTCGGGCGTGGGAGCTGTCGCCAGAGACGCGGCCCTACCGGAAAATGCTTCGCAGGCTGGCGCGGCGGCGCCACGTGGGCACTGGTGTCGCCGAGGCTGACGGCCGCCGAAAAGCCCGCAGCCCCACGGGCTGTGGGGCCACGCGAGCGGCTGCCAAAGAGCTTTCCAACGAGGCACGGCTTTCCCTCCTGGCTCTTCGGGCGTGGGAGCTGTCGCCATAGCCGCGGCCCTACAGGAAAATGCTTCGCAGGCTGGCGCGGCGGCGCCACGTGGGCACTGGTGTCGCCGAGGCTGACGGCCGCCGAAAAGCCCGCAGCCCCACGGGCTGTGGGGCCACGCGAGCGGCTGCCAAAGAGCTTTCCAACGAGGCACGGCTTTCCCTCCTGGCTCTTCGGGCGTGGGAGCTGTCGCCAGAGACGCGGCCCTACCGGAAAATGCTTCGCAGGCTGGCGCGGCGGCGCCACGTGGGCGCCGGTGGCGCCGAGGCTGACGGCCGCCGGAAAGCCCGCAGCCCCACGGGCTCTGGGGCCACGCGAGCGGCTGCCAAAGAGCTTTCCAACGAGGCACGGCTTTCCCTCCTGGCTCTTCGGGCGTGGGAGCTGTCGCCAGAGACGCGGCCCTACCGGAAAATGCTTCGCAGGCTGGCGCGGCGGCGCCACGTGGCCACAGGTGTCGCCGAGGCTGACGGCCGCCGAGAAGCCCGCAGCCCCACGGGCTGTGGGGCCACGCGAGCGGCTGCCAAAGAGCTTTCCAATGAGGCACGGCTTTCCCTCCTGGCTCTTCGGGCATGGGAGCTGTCGCCAGAGCCGCGGCCCTACCGGAAAATGCTTCGCAGGCTGGCGCGGCGGCGCCACGTGGTCGCAGGTGTCGCCGAGGCTGATGGCCGCCGGAAAGCCCGCAGCCCCACGGGCTGTGGGGCCACTCGAGCAGCTGCCAAAGAGATTTCCAACGAGGCACGGCTTTCCGTCCTGGCTCTTTGGGCGTGGGAGCTGTCGCCAGACCCGCGGCCCTACCGGAAAATGCTTCGCAGGCTGGCGCGGCGGCGCCACGTTGGCACTGTTGTCGCCGAGGCTGACGGCCGCCGGAAAGCCCGCAGCCCCACGGGCTGTGGGGCCACGCGAGCGGCTGCCAAAGAGCTTTCCAACGAGGCACGGCTTTCCCTCCTGGCTCTTCGGGCGTGGGAGCTGTCGCCAGAGCCGCGGCCCTACAGGAAAATGCTTCGCAGGCTGGCGCGGCGGGGCCACGTGTGCCCTGGTGTCGCCGAGGCTGATGGCCGCTGGAAAGCCCGCAGCCCCACGGGCTATGGGGCCACGCGAGCGGCTGCCAAAGAGCTTTCCAACGAGGCACGGCTTTCCCTCCTGGCTCTTCGGGCGTGGGAGCTGTCGCCAGAGACGCGGCCCTACCGGAAAATGCTTCGCAGGCTGGCGCGGCGGCGCCACGTGGGCGCCGGTGTCGCCGAGGCTGATGGCCGCCAGAAAGCCCGCAGCCCCACGGGCTGTGGGGCCACGCGAGCGGCTGCCAAAGAGCTTTCCAACGAGGCACGGCTTTCCCTCCTGGCTCTTCGGGCGTGGGAGCTGTCGCCAGAGACGCGGCCCTACCGGAAAATGCTTCGCAGGCTGGCGCGGCGGCGCCACGTGGGCGCCGGTGGCGCCGAGGCTGACGGCTGCCAGAAGGCCCGCAGCCCCACTGGCTGTGGGGCCACGCGAGCGGCTGCCAAAGAGCTTTCCAACGAGGCACGGCTTTCCCTCCTGGCTCTTCGGGCGTGGGAGCTGTCGCCAGAGCCGCGGCCCTACCGGAAAATGCTTCGCAGGCTGGGGCGGCGGTGCCACGTGGGTGCAGGTGTCGCCGAGGCTGACGGCCGCCGGAAAGCCCGCAGCCCCACGGGCTGTGGGGCCACGCGAGCGGCTGCCAAAGAGCTTTCCAATGAGGCACGGCTTTCCCTCCTGGCTCTTCGGGCGTGGGAGCTGTCGCCAGAGACGCGGCCCTACCGGAAAATGCTTCGCAGGCTGGCGCGGCGGCGCCACGTGAGCGCCGGTGGCGCCGAGGCTGACGGCCGCCGGAAAGCCCGCAGCCCCACGGGCTGTGGGGCCACGCGAGCGGCTGCCAAAGAGCTTTCCAACGAGGCACGGCTTTCCCTCCTGGCTCTTCGGGCGTGGGAGCTGTCGCCACAGCCGCGGCCCTACCGGAAAATGCTTCGCAGGCTGGCGCGGCGGCGCCACGTGGGCGCCGGTTTCGACGAGGCTGACGGCCGACGGAAAGCCCGCAGCCCCACTGGCTGTGGGGCCACGCGAGCGGCTGCCAAAGAGCTTTCCAACGAGGCACGGCTTTCCCTCCTGGCTCTTCGGGCGTGGGAGCTGTCGCCAGAGACGCGGCCCTACCGGAAAATGCTTCGCAGGCTGGCGCGGCGGCGCCACGTGCTCGCAGGTGTCGCCGAGGCTGACGGCCGCCGGAAAGCCCGCAGCCCCACGGGCTCTGGGGCCACGTGAGCGGCTGCCAAAGAGCTTTCCAACGAGGCACGGCTTTCCCTCCTGGCTCTTCGGGCGTGGGAGCTGTCGCCAGAGACGCGGCCCTACCGGAAAATGCTTCGCAGGCTGGTGCGGCGGCGCCACGTGGGCGCAGGTGGCGCCGAGGCTGATGGCCGGCGAAAAGCCCGCAGCCCCACGGGCTGTGGGGCCACGCGAGCGGCTGCCAAAGAGCTTTCCAAGGAGGCACGGCTTTCCCTCCTGGCTCTTCGGGCGTGGGAGCTGTCGCCAGAGACGCGGCCCTACCGGAAAATGCTTCGCAGGCTGGCGCGGCGGCGCCACGTGGGCACTGGTGTCGCCGAGGCTGACGGCCGCCGGAAAGCCCGCAGCCCCACGGGCTGTGGGGCCACGCGAGCGGCTGCCAAAGAGCTTTCCAACGAGGCACGGCTTTCCCTCCTGGCTCTTCGGGCGTGGGAGCTGTCGCCAGAGCCGTGGCCCTACCGGAAAATGCTTCGCAGGCTGGCGCGGCGGCGCCACGTGGGCACTGGTGTCGCCGAGGCTGACGGCCGCCGAAAAGCCCGCAGCCCCACGGGCTGTGGGGCCACGCGAGCGGCTGCCAAAGAGCTTTCCAACGAGGCACGGCTTTCCCTCCTGGCTCTTCGGGCGTGGGAGCTGTCGCCAGAGCCGCGGCCCTACCGGAAAATGCTTCGCAGGCTGGCGGTGCGGCGCCACGTGGGCACTGGTGTCGCCGAGGCTGACGGCCGCCGGAAAGCCCGCAGCCCCACGGGCTGTGGGGCCACGCGAGCGGCTGCCAAAGAGCTTTCCAACGAGGCACGGCTTTCCCTCCTGGCTCTTCGGGCGTGGGAGCTGCCGCCAGAGCCGCGGCCCTACCGGAAAATGCTTCGCAGGCTGGCGCGGCGGCGCCACATGGGCGCCGGTGGCGCCGAGGCTGACGGCCGCCGGAAAGCCCGCAGCCCCACGGGCTGTGGGGCCATGCGAGCGGCTGCCAAAGAGCTTTCCAATGAGGCACGGCTTTCCCTCCTGGCTCTTCGGGCGTGGGAGCTGTCGCCACAGCCGCGGCCCTACCGGAAAATGCTTCGCAGGCTGGCGCGGCGGCGCCACGTGGGCGCCGGTGTCGCCGAGGCTGACGGCCGCCGGAAAGCCCGCAGCCCCACGGGCTGTGGGGCCACGCGAGCGGCTGCCAAAGAGCTTTCCAACGAGGCACGGCTTTCCCTCCTGGCTCTTCGGGCGTGGGAGCTGTCGCCAGAGCCGCGGCCCTACCGGAAAATGCTTCGCAGGCTGGCGCGGCGGCGCCACGTGGGGGCCGGTGTCGCCGAGGCTGACGGCCGCCGGAAAGCCTGCAGCCCCACGGGCTGTGGGGCCACGCGAGCGGCTGCCAAAGAGCTTTCCAACGAGGCACGGCTTTCCCTCCTGGCTCTTCGGGCGTGGGAGCTGTCGCCAGAGCCGCGGCCCTACCGGAAAATGCTTCGCAGGCTGGCGGTGCGGCGCCACGTGGGCACTGGTGTCGCCGAGGCTGACGGCCGCCGGAAAGCCCGCAGCCCCACGGGCTGTGGGGCCACGCGAGCGGCTGCCAAAGAGGTTTCCAACGAGGCACGGCTTTCCCTCCTGGCTCTTCGGGCGTGGGAGCTGTGGCCAGAGCCGCGGCCCTACCGGAAAATGCTTCGCAGGCTGGCGCGGCGGCGCCACGTGGGCGCCGGTGGCGCCGAGGCTGACGGCCGCCGGAAAGCCCGCAGCCCCACGGGCTGTGGGGCCACGCGAGCGGCTGCCAAAGAGCTTTCCAACGAGGCACGGCTTTCCCTCCTGGCTCTTCGGGCGTGGGAGCTGTCGCCAGAGATGCGGCCCTACCGGAAAATGCTTCGCAGGCTGGCGCGGCGGCGCCACGTGGGCACTGGTGTCGCCGAGGCTGACGGCCGCCGGAAAGCCCGCAGCCCCACGGGCTGTGGGGCCACGCGAGCGGTTGCCAAAGAGCTTTCCAACGAGGCACGGCTTTCCGTCCTGGCTCTTCGGGCGTGGGAGCTGTCGCCAGAGCCGCGGCCCTACCGGAAAATGCTTCGCAGGCTGGCGCGGCGGCGCCACGTGGGGGCCGGTGTCGCCGAGGCTGACGGCCGCCGGAAAGCCCGCAGCCCCACGGGCTATGGGGCCATGCGAGCGGCTGCCAAAGAGCTTTCCAACGAGGCACGGCTTTCCCTCCTGGCTCTTCGGGCGTGGGAGCTGTCGCCAGAGCCGCGGCCCTACCGGAAAATGCTTCGCAGGCTGGCACGGCGGCGCCACGTGGTCGCAGGTGTCGCCGAGGCTGACGGCCGCCGGAAAGCCCGCAGCCCCACAGGCTGTGGGGCCACGCGAGCGGCTGCCAAAGAGCTTTCCAACGAGGCACGGCTTTCCCTCCTGGCTCTTCAGGCGTGGGAGCTGTCGCCAGAGACGCGGCCCTACCGGAAAATGCTTCGCAGGCTGGCGCGGCGGCGCCACGTGGGCACTGGTGTCGCCGAGGCTGACGGCCGCCGGAAAGCCCGCAGCCCCACGGGCTGTGGGGCCACGCGAGCGGCTGCCAAAGAGCTTTCCAACGAGGCACGGCTTTCCCTCCTGGCTCTTCGGGCGTGGGAGCTGTCGCCAGAGCCGCGGCCCTACCGGAAAATACTTCGCAGGCTGGCGCGGCGGCGCCACGTGGGCGCCGGTGTCGCCGAGGCTGACGGCCGCCGGAAAGCCCGCAGCCCCACGGGCTGTGGGGCCACGCGAGCGGCTGCCAAAGAGGTTTCCAACGAGGCACGGCTTTCCCTCCTGGCTCTTCGGGCGTGGGAGCTGTCGCCACAGCCGCGGCCCTACCGGAAAATGCTTCGCAGGCTGGCGCGGCGGCCCCACGTGGGGGCCGGTGTCGCCGAGGCTGACGGCCGCCGGAAAGCCCGCAGCCCCACGGGCTGTGGGGCCACGCGAGCGGCTGCCAAAGAGGTTTCCAACGAGGCACGGCTTTCCCTCCTGGCTCTTCGGGCGTGGGAGCTGCCGCCACAGCCGCGGCCCTACCGGAAAATGCTTCGCAGGCTGGCGCGGCGGCGCCACGTGGGCACTGGTGTCGCCGAGGCTGACGGCCGCCGGAAAGCCCGCAGCCCCACGGGCTGTGGGGCCACACGAGCGGCTGCCAAAGAGCTTTCCAACGAGGCACGGCTTTCCCTCCTGGCTCTTCGGGCGTGGGAGCTGTCGCCAGAGACGCGGCCCTACCGGAAAATGCTTCGCAGGCTGGCGCGGGGGCGCCACGTGGGCGCCGGTGGCGCCGAGGCTGACGGCTGACGGAAGGCCCGCAGCCCCACGGGCTGTGGGGCCACGCGAGCGGCTGCCAAAGAGCTTTCCAACGAGGCACGGCTTTCCCTCCTGGCTCTTCGGGCATGGGAGCTGTCGCCAGAGATGCGGCCCTACCGGAAAATGCTTCGCAGGCTGGCGCGGCGGCGCCACGTGGTCGCAGGTGTCGCCGAGGCTGACGGCCGCCGGAAAGCCCGCAGCCCCACGGGCTGTGGGGCCACGCGAGCGGTTGCCAAAGAGCTTTCCAACGAGGCACGGCTTTCCGTCCTGGCTCTTCGGGCGTGGGAGCTGTCGCTAGAGCCGCGGTCCTACCGGAAAATGCTTCGCAGGCTGGCACGGCGGCGCCACGTGTGCCCTGGTGTCGCCGAGGCTGATGGCCGCCGGAAAGCCCGCAGCCCCAAGGGCTATGGGGCCATGCGAGCGGCTGCCAAAGAGCTTTCCAACGAGGCACGGCTTTCCCTCCTGGCTCTTCGGGCGTGGGAGCTGTCGCCACAGCCGCGGCCCTACCGGAAAATGCTTCGCAGGCTGGCGCGGCGGCGCCACGTGGGCACTGGTGTCGCCGAGGCTGACGGCCGCCGGAAAGCCTGCAGCCCCACGGGCTGTGGGGCCACGCGAGCGGCTGCCAAAGAGCTTTCCAACGAGGCACGGCTTTCCCTCCTGGCTCTTCGGGCGTGGGAGCTGTCGCCACAGCCGCGGCCCTACCGGAAAATGCTTCGCAGGCTGGCGCGGCGGCGCCACGTGGGCGCCGGTGGCGCCGAGGCTGACGGCTGCCGGAAGGCCCGCAGCCCCACTGGCTGTGGGGCCACGCGAGCGGCTGCCAAAGAGCTTTCCAACGAGGCACGGCTTTCCCTCCTGGCTCTTCGGGCGTGGGAGCTGTCGCCACAGCCGCGGCCCTACCGGAAAATGCTTCGCAGGCTGGGGCGGCGGTGCCACGTGGGTGCAGGTGTCGCCGAGGCTGACGGCCGCCGGAAAGCCCGCAGCCCCACGGGCTGTGGGGCCACGCGAGCGGCTGCCAAAGAGCTTTCCAATGAGGCACGGCTTTCCCTCCTGGCTCTTCGGGCGTGGGAGCTGTCGCCAGAGACGCGGCCCTACCGGAAAATGCTTCGCAGGCTGGCGCGGCGGCGCCACGTGGGCGCCGGTGTCGCCGAGGCTGACGGCCGCCGGAAAGCCCGCAGCCCCACGGGCTCTGGGGCCACGCGAGCGGCTGCCAAAGAGCTTTCCAACGAGGCACGGCTTTCCCTCCTGGCTCTTCGGGCGTGGGAGCTGTCGCCACAGCCGCGGCCCTACCGGAAAATGCTTCGCAGGCTGGCGCGGCGGCGCCACGTGGGCGCCGGTGTCGACGAGGCTGACGGCCGACGGAAAGCCCGCAGCCCCACTGGCTGTGGGGCCACGCGAGCGGCTGCCAAAGAGCTTTCCAACGAGGCACGGCTTTCCCTCCTGGCTCTTCGGGCGTGGGAGCTGTCGCCAGAGACGCGGCCCTACCGGAAAATGCTTCGCAGGCTGGCGCGGCGGCGCCACGTGCTCGCAGGTGTCGCCGAGGCTGACGGCCGCCGGAAAGCCCGCAGCCCCACGGGCTCTGGGGCCACGTGAGAGGCTGCCAAAGAGCTTTCCAACGAGGCACGGCTTTCCCTCCTGGCTCTTCGGGCGTGGGAGCTGTCGCCAGAGACGCGGCCCTACCGGAAAATGCTTCGCAGGCTGGCGCGGCGGCGCCACGTGGGCACTGGTGTCGCCGAGGCTGACGGCCGCCGAAAAGCCCGCAGCCCCACGGGCTGTGGGGCCACGCGAGCGGCTGCCAAAGAGCTTTCCAACGAGGCACGGCTTTCCCTCCTGGCTCTTCGGGCGTGGGAGCTGTCGCCAGAGCCGCGGCCCTACCGGAAAATGCTTCGCAGGCTGGCGCGGCGGCGCCACGTGGGCACTGGTGTCGCCGAGGCTGACGGCCGCCGAAAAGCCCGCAGCCCCACGGGCTGTGGGGCCACGCGAGCGGCTGCCAAAGAGCTTTCCAACGAGGCACGGCTTTCCCTCCTGGCTCTTCGGGCGTGGGAGCTGTCGCCAGAGATGCGGCCCTACCGGAAAATGCTTCGCAGGCTGGCGCGGCGGCGCCACGTGGTCGCAGGTGTCGCCGAGGCTGACGGCCGCCGGAAAGCCCGCAGCCCCACGGGCTGTGGGGCCACGCGAGCGGTTGCCAAAGAGCTTTCCAACGAGGCACGGCTTTACGTCCTGGCTCTTCGGGCGTGGGAGCTGTCGCCAGAGCCGCGGTCCTACCGGAAAATGCTTCGCAGGCTGGCACGGCAGCGCCACGTGTGCCCTGGTGTCGCCGAGGCTGATGGCCGCCGGAAAGCCTGCAGCCCCACGGGCTATGGGGCCATGCGAGCGGCTGCCAAAGAGCTTTCCAACGAGGCACGGCTTTCCCTCCTGGCTCTTCGGGCGTGGGAGCTGTCGCCACAGCCGCGGCCCTACCGGAAAATGCTTCGCAGGCTGGCGCGGCGGCGCCACATGGGCGCCGTTGTCGCCGAGGCTGACGGCCGCCGGAAAGCCCGCAGCCCCACGGGCTGTGGGGCCACGCGAGCGGCTGCCAAAGAGCTTTCCAACGAGGCACGGCTTTCCCTCCTGGCTCTTCGGGCGTGGGAGCTGTCGCCAGAGCCGCGGCCCTACCGGAAAATGCTTCGCAGGCTGGCACGGCGGCGCCACGTGGTCGCAGGTGTCGCCGAGGCTGACGGCCGCCGGAAAGCCCGCAGCCCCACGGGCTGTGGGGCCACGCGAGCGGCTGCCAAAGATCTTTCCAACGAGGCACGGCTTTCCCTCCTGGCTCTTCAGGCGTGGGAGCTGTCTCCAGAGACGCGGCCCTACCGGAAAATGCTTCTCAGGCTGGCGCGGCGGCGCCACGTGGGCACTGGTGTCGCCGAGGCTGACGGCCGCCGGAAAGCCCGCAGCCCCACGGGCTGTGGGGCCACGCGAGCGGCTGCCAAAGAGCTTTCCAACGAGGCACGGCTTTCCCTCCTGGCTCTTCGGGCGTGGGAGCTGTCGCCAGAGCCGCGGCCCTACCGGAAAATGCTTCGCAGGCTGGCGCGGCGGCGCCACGTGGGCGCCGGTGGCGCCGAGGCTGACGGCTGCCAGAAGGCCCGCAGCCCCACTGGCTGTGGGGCCACGCGAGCGGCTGCCAAAGAGCTTTCCAACGAGGCACGGCTTTCCCTCCTGGCTCTTCGGGCGTGGGAGCTGTCGCCACAGCCGCGGCCCTACCGGAAAATGCTTCGCAGGCTGGGGCGGCGGTGCCACGTGGGTGCAGGTGTCGCCGAGGCTGACGGCCGCCGGAAAGCCCGCAGCCCCACGGGCTGTGGGGCCACGCGAGCGGCTGCCAAAGAGCTTTCCAATGAGGCACGGCTTTCCCTCCTGGCTCTTCGGGCGTGGGAGCTGTCGCCAGAGACGCGGCCCTACCGGAAAATGCTTCGCAGGCTGGCGCGGCGGCGCCACGTGGGCGCCGGTGTCGCCGAGGCTGACGGCCGCCGGAAAGCCCGCAGCCCCACGGGCTGTGGGGCCACGCGAGCGGCTGCCAAAGAGCTTTCCAACGAGGCACGGCTTTCCCTCCTGGCTCTTCGGGCGTGGGAGCTGTCGCCACAGCCGCGGCCCTACCGGAAAATGCTTCGCAGGCTGGCGCGGCGGCGCCACGTGGGCGCCGGTTTCGACGAGGCTGACGGCCGACGGAAAGCCCGCAGCCCCACTGGCTGTGGGGCCACGCGAGCGGCTGCCAAAGAGCTTTCCAACGAGGCACGGCTTTCCCTCCTGGCTCTTCGGGCGTGGGAGCTGTCGCCAGAGACGCGGCCCTACCGGAAAATGCTTCGCAGGCTGGCGCGGCGGCGCCACGTGCTCGCAGGTGTCGCCGAGGCTGACGGCCGCCGGAAAGCCCGCAGCCCCACGGGCTGTGGGGCCACGTGAGCGGCTGCCAAAGAGCTTTCCAACGAGGCACGGCTTTCCCTCCTGGCTCTTCGGGCGTGGGAGCTGTCGCCAGAGACGCGGCCCTACCGGAAAATGCTTCGCAGGCTGGTGCGGCGGCGCCACGTGGGCGCAGGTGGCGCCGAGGCTGATGGCCGCCGAAAAGCCCGCAGCCCCACGGGCTGTGGGGCCACGCGAGCGGCTGCCAAAGAGCTTTCCAAGGAGGCACGGCTTTCCCTCCTGGCTCTTCGGGCGTGGGAGCTGTCGCCAGAGACGCGGCCCTACCGGAAAATGCTTCGCAGGCTGGCGCGGCGGCGCCACGTGGGCACTGGTGTCGCCGAGGCTGACGGCCGCCGAAAAGCCCGCAGCCCCACGGGCTGTGGGGCCACGCGAGCGGCTGCCAAAGAGCTTTCCAACGAGGCACGGCTTTCCCTCCTGGCTCTTCGGGCGTGGGAGCTGTCGCCATAGCCGCGGCCCTACCGGAAAATGCTTCGCAGGCTGGCGCGGCGGCGCCACGTGGGCACTGGTGTCGCCGAGGCTGACGGCCGCCGAAAAGCCCGCAGGCCCACGGGCTGTGGGGCCACGCGAGCGGCTGCCAAAGAGCTTTCCAACGAGGCACGGCTTTCCCTCCTGGCTCTTCGGGCGTGGGAGCTGTCGCCAGAGACGCGGCCCTACCGGAAAATGCTTCGCAGGCTGCGCGCGGCGGCGCCACGTGGTCGCAGGTGTCGCCGAGGCTGATGGCCGCCGGAAAGCCCGCAGCCCCACGGGCTGTGGGGCCACTCGAGCAGCTGCCAAAGAGATTTCCAACGAGGCACGGCTTTCCGTCCTGGCTCTTTGGGCGTGGGAGCTGTCGCCAGACCCGCGGCCCTACCGGAAAATGCTTCGCAGGCTGGCGCGGCGGCGCCACGTTGGCACTGTTGTCGCCGAGGGCTGACGGCCGCCGGAAAGCCCGCAGCCCCACGGGCTGTGGGGCCACGCGAGCGGCTGCCAAAGAGCTTTCCAACGAGGCACGGCTTTCCCTCCTGGCTCTTCGGGCGTGGGAGCTGTCGCCAGAGCCGCGGCCCTACAGGAAAATGCTTCGCAGGCTGGCGCGGCGGGGCCACGTGTGCCCTGGTGTCGCCGAGGCTGATGGCCGCTGGAAAGCCCGCAGCCCCACGGGCTATGGGGCCACGCGAGCGGCTGCCAAGAGCTTTCCAACGAGGCACGGCTTTCCTCCTGGCTCTTCGGGCGTGGGAGCTGTCGCCAGAGCCGCGGCCCTACCGGAAAATGCTTCGCAGGCTGGCGCGGCGGCGCCACGTTGGCGGCCGGTGTCGCCGAGGCTGATGGCCGCCAGAAAGCCCGCAGCCCCACGGGCTGTGGGGCCACGCGAGCGGCTTGCCAAAGAGCTTTCCAACGAGGCACGGCTTTCCCTCCTGGCTCTTCGGGCGTGGGAGCTGTCGCCAGAGACGCGGCCCTACCGGAAAATGCTTCGCAGGCTGGCGCGGCGGCGCCACGTGGGCGCCGGTGGCGCCGAGGCTGACGGCTGCCAGAAGGCCCGCAGCCCCACTGGCTGTGGGGCCACGCGAGCGGCTGCCAAAGAGCTTTCCAACGAGGCACGGCTTTCCCTCCTGGCTCTTCGGGCGTGGGAGCTGTCGCCACAGCCGCGGCCCTACCGGAAAATGCTTCGCAGGCTGGGGCGGCGGTGCCACGTGGGTGCAGGTGTCGCCGAGGCTGACGGCCGCCGGAAAGCCCGCAGCCCCACGGGCTGTGGGGCCACCGCGAGCGGCTGCCAAAGAGCTTTCCAATGAGGCACGGCTTTCCCTCCTGGCTCTTCGGGCGTGGGAGCTGTCGCCAGAGACGCGGCCCTACCGGAAAATGCTTCGCAGGCTGGCGCGGCGGCGCCACGTGGGCGCCGGTGGCGCCGAGGCTGACGGCCGCCCGGAAAGCCCGCAGCCCCACGGGCTCTGGGGCCACGCGAGCGGCTGCCAAAGAGCTTTCCAACGAGGCACGGCTTTCCCTCCTGGCTCTTCGGGCGTGGGAGCTGTCGCCACAGCCCGCGGCCCTACCGGAAAATGCTTCGCAGGCTGGCGCGGCGGCGCCACGTGGGCGCCGGTTTCGACGAGGCTGACGGCCGACGGAAAGCCCGCAGCCCCACTGGCTGTGGGGCCACGCGAGCGGCTGCCAAAGAGCTTTCCAACGAGGCACGGCTTTCCCTCCTGGCTCTTCGGGCGTGGAGCTGTCGCCAGAGACGCGGCCCTACCGGAAAATGCTTCGCAGGCTGGCGCGGCGGCGCCACGTGCTCGCAGGTGTCGCCGAGGCTGACGGCCGCCGGAAAGCCCGCAGCCCCACGGGCTCTGGGGCCACGTGAGCGGCTGCCAAAGAGCTTTCCAACGAGGCACGGCTTTCCCCTCCTGGCTCTTCGGGCGTGGGAGCTGTCGCCAGAGACGCGGCCCTACCGGAAAATGCTTCGCAGGCTGGTGCGGCGGCGCCACGTGGGCGCAGGTGGCGCCGAGGCTGATGGCCGGCGAAAAAGCCCGCAGCCCCACGGGCTGTGGGGGCCACGCGAGCGGCTGCCAAAGAGCTTTCCAAGGAGGCACGGCTTTCCCTCCTGGCTCTTCGGGCGTGGGAGCTGTCGCCAGAGACGCGGCCCTACCGGAAAATGCTTCGCAGGCTGGCGCGGCGGCGCCACGTGGGCACTGGTGTCGCCGAGGCTGACGGCCGCCGGAAAGCCCGCAGCCCCACGGGCTGTGGGGCCACGCGAGCGGCTGCCAAAGAGCTTTCCAACGAGGCACGGCTTTCCCTCCTGGCTCTTCGGGCGTGGGAGCTGTCGCCAGAGCCGTGGCCCTACCGGAAAATGCTTCGCAGGCTGGCGCGGCGGCGCCACGTGGGCACTGGTGTCGCCGAGGCTGACGGCCGCCGAAAAGCCCGCAGCCCCACGGGCTGTGGGGCCACGCGAGCGGCTGCCAAAGAGCTTTCCAACGAGGCACGGCTTTCCCTCCTGGCTCTTCGGGCGTGGGAGCTGTCGCCAGAGACGCGGCCCTACCGGAAAATGCTTCGCAGGCTGGCGCGGCTGCGCCACGTGGGCGCCGGTGGCGCCGAGGCTGACGGCTGCCGGAAGGCCCGCAGCCCACGGGCTCTGGGGCCACGCGAGCGGCTGCAAAGAGCTTTCCAACGAGGCACGGCTTTCCCTCCTGGCTCTTCGGGCGTGGGAGCTGTCGCCAGAGACGCGGCCCTACTGGAAAATGCTTCGCAGGCTGGCGCGGCGGCGCCACGTGGTCGCAGGTGTCGCCGAGGCTGATGGCCGCCGGAAAGCCCGCAGCCCCACGGGCTGTGGGGCCACTCGAGCAGCTGCCAAAGAGATTTCCAACGAGGCACGGCTTTCCGTCCTGGCTCTTTGGGCGTGGGAGCTGTCGCCAGACCCGCGGCCCTAGCGGAAAATGCTTCGCAGGCTGGCGCGGCGGCGCCACGTTGGCACTGTTGTCGCCGAGGCTGACGGCCGCCGGAAAGCCCGCAGCCCCACGGGCTGTGGGGCCACGCGAGCGGCTGCCAAAGAGCTTTCCAACGAGGCCACGGCTTTCCCTCCTGGCTCTTCGGGCGTGGGAGCTGTCGCCAGAGCCGCGGCGCTACAGGAAAATGCTTCGCAGGCTGGCGCGGCGGGGCCACGTGTGCCCTGGTGTCGCCGAGGCTGATGGCCGCTGGAAAGCCCGCAGCCCCACGGGCTATGGGGCCACTGCGAGCGGCTGCCAAAGAGCTTTCCAACGAGGCACGGCTTTCCCTCCTGGCTCTTCGGGCGTGGGAGCTGTCGCCAGAGCCGCGGCCCTACCGGAAAATGCTTCGCAGGCTGGCGCGGCGGCGCCACGTGGGCGCCGGTGTCGCCGAGGCTGATGGCCGCCAGAAAGCCCGCAGCCCCACGGGCTGTGGGGCCACGCGAGCGGCTGCCAAAGAGCTTTCCAACGAGGCACGGCTTTCCCTCCTGGCTCTTCGGGCGTGGGAGCTGTCGCCAGAGCCGCGGCCCTACTGGAAAATGCTTCGCAGGCTGGCGCAGCGGCGCCACGTGGACGCCGGTGGCGCCGATGCTGACGGCCGCCGGAAAGCCCGCAGCCCCACGGGCTGTGGGGCCACGTGAGCGGCTGCCAAAGAGCTTTCCAACGAGGCACGGCTTTCCCTCCTGGCTCTTCGGGCGTGGGAGCTGTCGCCAGAGCCACGGCCCTACACGGAAAATGCTTCGCAGGCTGGCGCGGCGGCGCCACGTGGTCGCAGGTGTCGCCGAGGCTGACGGCCGCCGGAAAGCCCGCAGCCCCCACGCGCTGTGGGGCCACGCGAGCGGCTGCCAAAGAGCTTTCCAACGAGGCACGGCTTTCCCTCCTGGCTCTTCGGGCGTGGGAGCTGTCGCCACAGCCGCGGCCCTACCGGAAAATGCTTCGCAGGCTGGGGCGGCGGTGCCACGTGGGTGCAGGTGTCGCCGAGGCTGACGGCCGCCGGAAAGCCCGCAGCCCCACGGGCTGTGGGGCCACGCGAGCGGCTGCCAAAGAGCTTTCCAATGAGGCACGGCTTTCCCTCCTGGCTCTTCGGGCGTGGGAGCTGTCGCCAGAGACGCGGCCCTACCGGAAAATGCTTCGCAGGCTGGCGCGGCGGCGCCACGTGGGCGCCGGTGGCGCCGAGGCTGACGGCCGCCGGAAAGCCCGCAGCCCCACGGGCTGTGGGGCCACGCGAGCGGCTGCCAAAGAGCTTTCCAACGAGGCACGGCTTTCCCTCCTGGCTCTTCGGGCGTGGGAGCTGTCGCCACAGCCGCGGCCCTACCGGAAAATGCTTCGCAGGCTGGCGCGGCGGCGCCACGTGGGCGCCGGTTTCGACGAGGCTGACGGCCGACGGAAAGCCCGCAGCCCCACTGGCTGTGGGGCCACGCGAGCGGCTGCCAAAGAGCTTTCCAACGAGGCACGGCTTTCCCTCCTGGCTCTTCGGGCGTGGGAGCTGTCGCCAGAGACGCGGCCCCTACCGGAAAATGCTTCGCAGGCTGGCGCGGCGGCGCCACGTGCTCGCAGGTGTCGCCGAGGCTGACGGCCGCCGGAAAGCCCGCAGCCCCACGGGCTCTGGGGCCACGTGAGCGGCTGCCAAAGAGCTTTCCAACGAGGCACGGCTTTCCCTCCTGGCTCTTCGGGCGTGGGAGCTGTCGCCAGAGACGCGGCCCTACCGGAAAATGCTTCGCAGGCTGGTGCGGCGGCGCCACGTGGGCGCAGGTGGCGCCGAGGCTGATGGCCGGCGAAAAGCCCGCAGCCCCACGGGCTGTGGGGCCACGCGAGCGGCTGCCAAAGAGCTTTCCAAGGAGGCACGGCTTTCCCTCCTGGCTCTTCGGGCGTGGGAGCTGTCGCCAGAGACGCGGCCCTACCGGAAAATGCTTCGCAGGCTGGCGCGGCGGCGCCACGTGGGCACTGGTGTCGCCGAGGCTGACGGCCGCCGGAAAGCCCGCAGCCCCACGGGCTGTGGGGCCACGCGAGCGGCTGCCAAAGAGCTTTCCAACGAGGCACGGCTTTCCCTCCTGGCTCTTCGGGCGTGGGAGCTGTCGCCAGAGCCGCGTCCCTACCGGAAAATGCTTCGCAGGCTGGCGCGGCGGCGCCACGTGGGCACTGGTGTCACCGAGGCTGACGGCCGCCGAAAAGCCCGCAGCCCCACGGGCTGTGGGGCCACGCGAGCGGCTGCCAAAGAGCTTTCCAACGAGGCACGGCTTTCCCTCCTGGCTCTTCGGGCATGGGAGCTGTCGCCAGAGACGCGGCCCTACCGGAAAATGCTTCGCAGGCTGGCGCGGCTGCGCCACGTGGGCGCCGGTGGCGCCGAGGCTGACGGCCGCCGGAAAGCCCGCAGCCCCACGGGCTCTGGGGCCACGCGAGCGGCTGCCAAAGAGCTTTCCAACGAGGCACGGCTTTCCCTCCTGGCTCTTCGGGCGTGGGAGCTGTCGCCAGAGACGCGGCCCTACTGGAAAATGCTTCGCAGGCTGGCGCGGCGGCGCCACGTGGCCGCAGGTGTCGCCGAGGCTGACGGCCGCCGAGAAGCCCGCAGCCCCACGGGCTGTGGGGCCACGCGAGCGGCTGCCAAAGAGCTTTCCAATGAGGCACGGCTTTCCCTCCTGGCTCTTCGGGCATGGGAGCTGTCGCCAGAGCCGCGGCCCTACCGGAAAATGCTTCGCAGGCTGGCGCGGCGGCGCCACGTGGTCGCAGGTGTCGCCGAGGCTGATGGCCGCCGGAAAGCCCGCAGCCCCACGGGCTGTGGGGCCACTCGAGCAGCTGCCAAAGAGATTTCCAACGAGGCACGGCTTTCCGTCCTGGCTCTTTGGGCGTGGGAGCTGTCGCCAGACCCGCGGCCCTAGCGGAAAATGCTTCGCAGGCTGGCGCGGGCGGCGCCACGTTGGCACTGTTGTGGCCGAGGCTGACGGCCGCCGGAAAGCCCGCAGCCCCACGGGCTGTGGGGCCACGCGAGCGGCTGCCAAAGAGCTTTCCAACGAGGCACGGCTTTCCACTCCTGGCTCTTCGGGCGTGGAGCTGTCGCCAGAGCCGCGGCCCTACCGGAAAATGCTTCGCAGGCTGGCGCGGCTGCGCCACGTGGGCGCCGGTGGCGCCGAGGCTGACGGCCGCCGAAAGCCCGCAGCCCCAACGCGCTGTGGGGCCACGCGAGCGGCTGCCAAAGAGCTTTCCAACGAGGCACGGCTTTCCGTCCTGGCTCTTTGGGCGTGGGAGCTGTCGCCAGAGCCGCAGCCCTACCGGAAAATGTTTCGCAGGCTGGCGCGGCGGCGCCACGTGGGCACTGGTGCCGCCGAGGCTGACGGCCCGCCGAAAAGCCCGCAGCCCCACGGGCTGTGGGGCCACACGAGCGGCTGCCAAAGAGCTTTCCAACGAGGCACGGCTTTCCCTCCTGGCTCTTCGGGCGTGGGAGCTGTCGCCAGAGACGCGGCCCTACCGGAAAATGCTTCGCAGGCTGGCGCGGCGGCGCCACGTGGTCGCAGGTGTCGCCGAGGCTGACGGCCGCAGGAAAGCCCGCAGCCCCACGGGCTGTGGGGCCCACGCGAGCGGCTGCAAAGAGCTTTCCAACGAGGCACGGCTTTCCCTCCTGGCTCTTCGGGCGTGGGAGCTGTCGCCACAGCCGCGGCCCTACCGGAAAATGCTTCGCAGGCTGGCACGGCGGCGCCACGTGGTCGCAGGTGTCGCCGAGGCTGACGGCCGCGGAAAGCCCGCAGCCCCACGGGCTGTGGGGCCACGCGAGCGGCTGCCAAAGAGCTTTCCAACGAGGCACGGCTTTCCCTCCTGGCTCTTCGGGCGTGGGAGCTGTCGCCAGAGACACGGCCCTACCGGAAAATGCTTCGCAGGCTGGCGCGGCGGCGCACGTGGGCACTGGTGCCGCCGAGGCTGACGGCCGCCGAAAAGCCCGCAGCCCCACGGGCTGTGGGGCCACGCGAGCGGCTGCCAAAGAGCTTTCCAACGAGGCACGGCTTTCCGTCCTGGCTCTTCGGGCGTGGGAGCTGTCGCCAGAGCCGCGGCCCTACCGGAAAATGCTTCGCAGGCTGGCGCGGCGGCGCCACGTGGGGGCCGGTGTCGCCGAGGCTGACGGCCGCCGGAAAGCCCGCAGCCCCACGGGCTGTGGGGCCACGCGAGCGGCTGCCAAAGAGCTTTCCAACGAGGCACGGCTTTCCCTCCTGGCTCTTCGGGCGTGGGAGCTGTCGCCAGAGCCGCGGCCCTACCGGAAAAAGCTTCGCAGGCTGGCGCGGCGGCGCCACGTAGGCGCCCGGTGGCGCCGATGGCTGACGGCCGCCGGAAAGCCCGCAGCCCCACGGGCTGTGGGGCCATGCGCGCGGCTGCCAAAGAGCTTTCCAATGAGGCACGGCTTTCCCTCCTGGCTCTTCGGGCGTGGGAGCTGTCGCCAGAGCGCGGCCCTACCGGAAAATGCTTCGCAGGCTGGCGCGGCGGCGCCACGTGGGCGCCGGTGTCGCCGAGGCTGACGGCCGCCGGAAAGCCCGCAGCCCCACGGGCTGTGGGGCCACGCGAGCGGCTGCCAAAGAGGTTTCCAACGAGGCACGGCTTTCCCTCCTGGCTCTTCGGGCGTGGGAGCTGTCGCCAGAGACGCGGCCCTACCGGAAAATGCTTCGCAGGCTGGCGCGGCGGCGCCACGTGGGCGCCGGTGTCGCCGAGGCTGACGGCCGCCGGAAAGCCCGCAGCCCGACGGGCTGTGGGGCCACGCGAGCGGCTGCCAAAGAGCTTTCCAACGAGGCACGGCTTTCCCTCCTGGCTCTTCGGGCGTGGGAGCTGTCGCCAGAGACGCGGCCCTACAGGAAAATGCTTCGCAGGCTGGTGACGGCGCGGCGCCACGTGGGCGCCGGTGGCGCCGAGGCTGACGGCTGACGGAAGGCCCGCAGCCCCACGGGCTGTGGGGCCACGCGGAGCGGCTGCAAAGAGCTTTCCAACGAGGCACGGCTTTCCCTCCTGGCTCTTCGGGCGTGGGAGCTGTCGCCAGAGCCGCGGCCCTACCGAAAATGCTTCGCAGGCTGGCGCGGCGGCGCCACGTGGTCGCAGGTGTCGCCGAGGCTGACGGCCGCTGGAAAGGCCCGCAGCCCCACGGGCTGTGGGGCCACGCGAGCGGTTGCCAAAGAGATTTCCAACGAGGCACGGCTTTCCGTCCTGGCTCTTCGGGCGTGGGAGCTGTCGCCAGAGACGCGGCCCTACCGGAAAATGCTTCGCAGGCTGGCACGGCGGCGCCACGTGTGCCCTGGTGTCGCCGAGGCTGATGGCCGCCGGAAAGCCCGCAGCCCCACGGGCTATGGGGCCATGCGAGCGGCTGCCAAAGAGCTTTCCAACGAGGCATGGCTTTCCCTCCTGGCTCTTCGGGCGTGGGAGCTGTCGCCAGAGACGCGGCCCTACCGGAAAATGCTTCGCAGGCTGGCACGGCGGCGCCACGTGGTCGCAGGTGTCGCCGAGGCTGACGGCCGCCGGAAAGCCCGCAGCCCCACGGGCTGTGGGGCCACGCGAGCGGCTGCCAAAGAGCTTTCCAACGAGGCACGGCTTTCCCTCCTGGCTCTTCAGGCGTGGGAGCTGTCGCCAGAGCCGCGGCCCTACCGGAAAATGCTTCGCAGGCTGGCGCGGCGGCGCCACGTGGGCACTAGTGTCGCCGAGGCTGACGGCCGCCGGAAAGCCCGCAGCCCCACGGGCTGTGGGGCCACGCGAGCGGCTGCCAAAGAGCTTTCCAACGAGGCACGGCTTTCCCTCCTGCTCTTCGGGCGTGGGAGCTGTCGCCAGCGCCGCGACCCTACCGGAAAATGCTTCGCAAGCTGGCGCGGCGGCGCCACATGGGCGCCGGTGGCGCCGAGGCTGACGGCCGCCGGAAAGCCCGCAGCCCCACGGGCTGTGGGGCCATGCGAGCGGCTGCCAAAAGCTTTCCAATGAGGCACGGCTTTCCCTCCTGCTCTTCGGGCGTGGGAGCTGTCGCCAGAGCCGCGGCCCTACCGGAAAATGCTTCGCAGGCTGGCGCGGCGGCGCCACGTGGGCGCCGGTGTCAACGAGGCTGACGGCCGCCGGAAAGCCCGCAGCCCCACGGGCTGTGGGGCCACGCGAGCGGCTGCCAAAGAGCTTTCCAACGAGGCACGGCTTTCCTCCTGGCTCTTCGGGCGTGGGAGCTGTCGCCAGAGCCGCGGCCCTACCGGAAAATGCTTCGCAGGCTGGCGCGGCGGCGCCACGTGGGCGCCCGGTGTCGCGAGGCTGACGGCCGCCGGAAAGCCCGCAGCCCCACGGGCTGTGGGGCCACGCGAGCGGCTGCCAAAGAGCTTTCCAACGAGGCACGGCTTTCCCTCCTGGCTCTTCGGGCGTGGGAGCTGTCGCCAGAGCCGCGGCCCTACCGGAAAATGCTTCGCAGGCTGGCGGTGCGGCGCCACGTGGGCACTGGTGTCGCCGAGGCTGACGGCCGCCGGAAAGCCCGCAGCCCCACGGGCTGTGGGGCCACGCGAGCGGCTGCCAAAGAGCTTTCCAACGAGGCATGGCTTTCCCTCCTGGCTCTTCGGGCGTGGGAGCTGTCGCCAGAGACGCGGCCCTACCGGAAAATGCTTCGCAGGCTGGCGCGGCGGCGCCACGTGGGCGCCGGTGGCGCCGAGGCTGACGGCTGACGGAAGGCCCGCAGCCCCACGGGCTGTGGGGCCACGCGAGCGGCTGCCAAAGAGCTTTCCAACGAGGCACGGCTTTCCCTCCTGGCTCTTCGGGCGTGGGAGCTGTCGCCAGAGCCGCGGCCCTACCGGAAAATGCTTCGCAGGCTGGGCGGTGGCGCCACGTGGTCGCAGGTGTCGCCGAGGCTGACGGCCGCCGGAAAGCCCGCAGCCCCACGGGCTGTGGGGGCCACGCGAGCGGTTGCCAAAGAGCTTTCCAACGAGGCACAGCTTTCCGTCCTGGCTCTTCGGGCGTGGGAGCTGTCGCCAGAGCCGCGGTCCTACCGGAAAATGCTTCGCAGGCTGCCACGGCGGCGCACGTGTGCCCTGGTGTCGCGGAGGCTGCTGGCCGCCGGAAAGCCCGCAGCCCACGGGCTATGGGGCCATGCGAGCGGCTGCCAAAGAGCTTTCCAACGAGGCACGGCTTTCCCTCCTGGCTCTTCGGGCGTGGGAGCTGTCGCCAGAGACGCGGCCCTACCGGAAAATGCTTCGCAGGCTGGCACGGCGGCGCCACGTGGTCGCAGGTGTCGCCGAGGCTGACGGCCGCCGGAAAGCCCGCAGCCCCACGGGCTGTGGGGCCACGCGAGCGGCTGCCCAAAGAGCTTTCCAACGAGGCACGGCTTTCCCTCCTGGCTCTTCAGGCGTGGGAGCTGTCGCCAGAGACGCGGCCCTACCGGAAAATGCTTCGCAGGCTGGCG
>NW_026529750.1:0-52153 GCF_028500815.1 Rissa tridactyla | reverse complement strand
ACCAGCCTGCGAAGCATTTTCCAGTAGGGCCGCGGGCTCTGCCGACAGCTCCCACACCCGAAGAGCCAGGAGGGAAAGCCGTGCCTCGTTGGAAAGCTCTTTGGCAGCCGCTCGCGTGGCCCCACAGCCCATGGGGGCTGCGGGCTTTCCGGCGGCCTTCAGCCTCGGCGACACCGGCGCCCACGTGGCGCCGGCCGCGCCAGCCTGCGAAGTATTTTCCGGTAGGGCCGCGGCTCTGGCGACAGCTCCCACACCCGAAGAGCCAGGAGGAAAGCCGTGCCTCGTTGGAAAGCTCTTTGGCAGCCGCTCGCGTGGCCCCACAGCCCGTGGCGCTGCGGGCTTTCCGGCGGCCGTCAGCTTCGGCGACACCTGCGACCACGTGGCGCCGCCGCGCCAGCCTGTGAAGCATTTTCCGGTAGGGCCGCGGCTCTGGCGACAGCTCCCACGCCCGAAGAGCCAGGAGGGAAAGCCGTGCCTCGTTGGAAAGCTCTTTGTCAGCCGCTCGCGTGGGCCCCACAGCCCGTGGGGCTGCGGGCTTTCCGGCGGCCGTCGGCCTCGGCGACACCATTGCTCACGTGGCGCCGCCACGCCAGCCTGCGAAGCATTTTCCGGTAGGGCCGCGACTCTCGCGACAGCTCCCACGCCCGACGAGCTAGGAGGGAAAGCCGTGCCTCATGGGAAAGCTCTTTAGCAGCCGCTCACGTGGCCCCACAGCCCGTGGGGCTGCGGGCTTTCCGGCGGGCCATCAGCCTCGGCGACACCGGCGCCCACGTGGCGCCGCCACGCCAGCCTGCGAAGCATTTTCCGGTATGGCCGCAGCTCTGGCGACAGCTCCCACGCCCGAAGAGCCAGGAGGGAAAGCCGTGCCTCGTTGGAAAGCTCTTTGGCAGCCGCTCGCGTGGACCAACAGCCCGTGGGGGCTGCGGGCTTTCCGGCGGCCGTCAGCCTCGGCGACACCGGCGCCCACGTGGCGCCGGTGCGCCAGCCTGCGAAGCATTTTCCGGTAGGGCCGCGGCTCTGGCGACAGCTCCCACGCCCGAAGAGCCAGGGAGGGAAAGCCGTGCCTCGTTGGAAATCTCTTTGGCAGCCGCTCGCGTGGCCCCACAGCCCGTGGGGCTGCGGGCTTTCCGGCGGCCGTCAGCCTCGGCGACACCGGCGCCCACGTGGCGCCGCCGCGCCAGCCTGCGAAGCATTTTCCGGTAGGGCCGCGGCTCTGGAGACAGCTCCCACGCCCGAAGAGCCAGGAGGAAAGCCGTGCTCGTTGGAAAGCTCTTTGGCAGCCGCTCGCGTGGCCCCACAGCCCGTGGGGCTGCGGGCTTTCCGGCGGCTGTCAGCCTCTGCGACACCGGCGCCCACGTGGCGCCGCCGCGCCAGCCTGCGAAGCATTTTCCGGTAGGGCCGCGGCTCTGGCGACAGCTGCCATGCCCGAAGAGCCAGGAGGGAAAGCCATGCCTCGTTGGAAAGCTCTTTGGCAGCCGCTCACGTGGCCCTACAGCCCGTGGGGCTGCGGGCTTTCCGGCGGCCGTCAGCCTCGGCGACACCGGCGCCCACGTGGCGCCGACGCGCCAGCCTGCAAAGCATTTTCCGGTAGGGCCGCGGCTCTGGCGACAGCTCCCACGCCCGAAGAGCCAGGAGGGAAAGCCGTGCCTCGTTGGAAAGCTCTTTGGCAGCCGCTCGCGTGGCCCCACAGCCCGTGGGGCTGCGGGCTTTCCGGCGGCCGTCAGCCTCGGCGACACCGGCGCACACGTGGCGCCCCCGCGCCAGCCTGGGAAGCATTTTCCGATTGGGCCGCGGCTCGGGCGACAGCTCCCACGCCCGAAGAGCCAGGAGGGAAAGCCGTGCCTCGTTGGAAAGCTCTTTGGCAGGTGCTAGCGTGGCCCCACGGCCCGTGGGGCTGCGGGCTTTCCGGCGGCCGTCAGCCTCGGCGACACCTGCGCCCACGTGGCGCCGCCGCGCCAGCCTGCGAAGCATTTTCTGGTAGGGCCGCGGCTCTGGCGACAGCTCCCACGCCCGAAGAGCCAGGAGGGAAAGCCATGCCTCGTTGGAAAGCTCTTTGGCAGCCGCTCGCGTGGCCCCACAGCCCGTGGGGCTGCGGGCTTTCCGGCGGCCGTCAGCCTCGGCGACACCAGCGCCCACGTGGCGCCGCCGCGCCAGCCTGCAAAGCATTTTCTGGTAGGGCCGTGGCTCTGGCGACAGCTCCCACGCCCAAAGAGCCATGAGGGAAAGCCGTGCCTCGTTGGAAAGCTCCTTGGCAGCCGCTCGCGTGGCCCCACAGCCCGTGGGGCTGCGGGCTTTCCGGCGGCCGTCAGCCTCGGCGACACCTGCGACCACGTGCTGCCGCAGCGCCAGCCTGCGAAGCATTTTCCGGTAGGGCCGCGGCTCTGGCGACAGCTCCCACGCCCGAAGAGCCAGGAGGGAAAGCCGTGCCTCCTTGGAAAGCTCTTTGGCAGCCGCTCGCGTGGCCCCACAGCCCGTGGGGCTGCGGGCTTTCCAGCGGCCGTCAGCCTCGGCGACACCGGCGCCCACATGGCGCCGCCGCGCCAGCCTGTGAAGCATTTTCCGGTAGGGCCGCGGCTCTGGCGACAGCTCCCACGCCCGAAGAGCCAGGAGGAAAAGCCGTGCCTCTTTGGAAATCTCTTTGGCAGCCGCTCGCGTGGCCCCACAGCCCGTGCGGCTGCGGGCTTTCCGGCGGCCGTCAGCCTCGGCGACACCGGCGCCCACGTGGCGCCGCCGCGCCAGTCTGCGAAGCATTTTCCGGTAGGGCCGCGGCTCTGGCGACAGCTTCCACGCCCGAAGAGCCAGGAGGGAAAGCCGTGCCTCGTTGCAAAGCTCTTTGGCAGCCGCTCGCGTGGCCCCACAGCCCGTGCGGCTGCGGGGTTTCCGCCGGCCATCAGCCTCGGCCACACCGACGCCCACGTGGCGCCGCCAGGCCAGCCTGCGAAGCGTTTTCCGGTAGGGCCGCGGCTCTGGCGACAGCTCCCATGCCCGAAGAGCCAGGAGGGAAAGCCGTGCCTCCTTGGAAAGCTCTTTGGCAGCCGCTCGCATGGCCCCACAGCCCGTGGGGCTGTGGGCTTTCCGGCGGCCGTCAGCCTCGGCGCCTCCGGCGCCCACGTGGTGCTGCCGCGCCAGCCTGCGAAGCATTTTCCGGTAGGGCTGCGGCTCTGGCGACAGCTCCCACGCCCGAAGAGCCAGGAGGGAAAGCCGTGCCTCGTTGGAAAGCTCTTTGGCAGCCGCTCGCGTGGACCAACAGCCCGTGGGGCTGCGGGCTTTCCGGCGGCCGTCAGCCTCGGCGACACCGGAGCCCACGTGGTGCCGCCGCGCCAGTCTGCGAAGCATTTTCCGGTAGGGCCGCGGCTCTGGCGACAGCTCCCACGCCCGAAGAGCCAGGAGGGAAAGCCGTGCCTCGTTGGAAATCTCTTTGGCAGCCGCTCGCGTGGCCCCACAGCCCGTGGGGCTGCGGGCTTTCCGGCGGCCGTCAGCCTCGGCGACACCGGCGCCCACGTGGCGCCGCCGCGCCAGCCTGCGAAGCATTTTCCGGTAGGGCCGCGGCTCTGGAGACAGCTCCCACGCCCGAAGAGCCAGGAGGGAAAGCCGTGCCTCCTTGGAAAGCTCTTTGGCAGCCGCTCGCGTGGCCCCACAGCCCGTGGGGCTGCGGGCTTTCCGGCGGCCGTCAGCCTCGGCGACACCGGCGCCCACGTGGCGCCGACGCGCCAGCCTGCAAAGCATTTTCCGGTAGGGCCGCGGCTCTGGCGACAGCTCCCACGCCCGAAGAGCCAGGAGGGAAAGCCGTGCCTCGTTGGAAAGCTCTTTGGCAGCCGCTCGCGTGGCCCCACAGCCCGTGGGGCTGCGGGCTTTCCGGCGGCCGTCAGCCTCGGCGACACCGGCGCACACGTGGCGCCCCCGCGCCAGCCTGCAAAGCATTTTCCGATTGGGCCGCGGCTCGGGCGACAGCTCCCACGCCCGAAGAGCCAGGAGGGAAAGCCGTGCCTCGTTGGAAAGCTCTTTGGCAGGTGCTAGCGTGGCCCCACGGCCCGTGGGGCTGCGGGCTTTCCGGCGGCCGTCAGCCTCGGCGACACCTGCGCCCATGTGGCGCCGCCGCGCCAGCCTGCGAAGCATTTTCTGGTAGGGCCGCGGCTCTGGCGACAGCTCCCACGCCCGAAGAGCCAGGAGGGAAAGCCATGCCTCGTTGGAAAGCTCTTTGGCAGCCGCTCGCGTGGCCCCACAGCCCGTGGGGCTGCGGGCTTTCCGGCGGCCGTCAGCCTCGGCGACACCAGCGCCCACGTGGCGCCGCCGCGCCAGCCTGCAAAGCATTTTCCGGTAGGGCCGCGGCTCTGGCGACAGCTCCCACGCCCAAAGAGCCATGAGGGAAAGCCGTGCCTCGTTGGAAAGCTCCTTGGCAGCCGCTCGCGTGGCCCCACAGCCCGTGGGGCTGTGGGCGTTCCCGCGGCCGTCAGCCTCGGCGACACCTGCGACCACGTGCTGCCGCAGCGCCAGCCTGCGAAGCATTTTCCGGTAGGGCCGCGGCTCTGGCGACAGCTCCCACGCCCGAAGAGCCAGGAGGGAAAGCCGTGCCTCCTTGGAAAGCTCTTTGGCAGCCGCTCGCGTGGCCCCACAGCCCGTGGGGCTGCGGGCTTTCCAGCGGCCGTCAGCCTCGGCGACACCGGCGCCCACATGGCGCCGCCGCGCCAGCCTGTGAAGCATTTTCCGGTAGGGCCGCGGCTCTGCCGACAGCTCCCACGCCCGAAGAGCCAGGAGGAAAAGCCGTGCCTCTTTGGAAATCTCTTTGGCAGCCGCTCGCGTGGCCCCACAGCCCGTGCGGCTGCGGGCTTTCCGGCGGCCGTCAGCCTCGGCGACACCGGCGCCCACGTGGCGCCGCCGCGCCAGTCTGCGAAGCATTTTCCGGTAGGGCCGCGGCTCTGGCGACAGCTTCCACGCCCGAAGAGCCAGGAGGGAAAGCCGTGCCTCCTTGGAAAGCTCTTTGGCAGCCGCTCGCATGGCCCCACACCCTGTGTGTCTGCGGGCTTTCCGGCGGCCGTCAGCCTCGGCGACACCTGCGACCACGTGGCTCCGCCTCGCCAGAATGCGAAGCATTTTCCGGCAGGGCCGCGGCTCTGGCGACAGCTCCCACGCCCGAAGAGCCAGGAGGGAAAGCCGTGCCTCGTTGGAAAGCTCTTTGGCAGCCGCTGGCGTGGCCCCACAGCCCGTGGGCCTGCGGGCTTTCCGGCGGCCGTCAGCCTCGGTGACACCGGCGCCCACGTGGCGCCGCCACGCCAGCCTGCGAAGCATTTTCCGATAGGGCCGTGGCTCGGGTGACAGCTCCCACGCCCGAAGAGCCAGGAGGGAAAGCCGTGCCTCCTTGGAAAGCTCTTTGACAGCCGCTCGCGTGGCCCCACAGCCCGTGGGGCTACGGGCTTTCCGGCGGCCGTCAGCCTCGGCGACACCGGCGCCCACGTGTCGCCGCCGCACCATCCTGCGAAGCATTTTCCGGTAGGGCCGCAGCTCTGGCGACAGCTCCCACGCCCGAAGAGCCAGGAGGGAAAGCCGTGCCTCCTTGGAAAGCTCTTTGGCAGCCGCTCGCGTGGCCCCACAGCCCGTGGGGCTGCGGGCTTTCCGGCGGCCATCAGCCTCTGCGACACCGGCGCCCACATGGTGCCGCCGCGCCAGCCTGTGAAGCATTTTCCGGTAGGGCCGCGGCTCTGGCGACAGCTCCCACGCCCGAAGAGCCAGGAGGGAAAGCCGTGCCTCGTTGGAAAGCTCTTTGGCAGCCGCTCGCGTGGCCCCACAGCCCGTGGGGCTGCGGGCTTTCCGCCGGCCATCAGCCTCGGCGAGACCGGCGCCCATGTGGCGCCGCCACGCCAGCCTGCGAAGCATTTTCTGGTAGGGCCGCGGCTCTGGCGACAGCTCCCACGCCCGAAGAGCCAGGAGGGAAAGCCGTGCCTCGTTGGAAAGCTCTTTGGCAGCCGCTCGCGTGGCCCCACAGCCCGTGGGGCTGCGGGCTTTCCGGCGGCCGTCAGCCTCGGCGACACCGGCGCCCACGTGGTGCCGCCGCGCCAGCCTGCGAAGCATTTTCCGGTAGGGCCGCGGCTCTGGCGACAGCTCCCACGCCCGAAGAGCCAGGAGGGAAAGCCGTGCCTCGTTGGAAAGCTCTTTGGCAGCCGCTCGCATGGCCCCACACCTGGGTGGTTGCGGGCTTTCCGGCGGCCGTCAGCCTCGGCGACACCTGCGACCACGTGGCTCCGCCGCGCCAGACTGCGAAGCATTTTCCGGTAGGGCCGCGGCTCTGGCGACAGCTCCCACGCCCGAAGAGACAGGAGGGAAAGCCGTGCCTCCTTGGATAGCTCTTTGGCAGCCGCTGGCGTGGCCCCACAGCCCGTGGGGCTGCGGGCTTTCCGGTGGCCGTCAGCCTCGGCGACACCGGCGCCCACGTGGCGCCGCCCGCCAGCCTGCGAAGCATTTTCCGGTAGGGCCGCGGCTCTGGCGACAGCTCCCACGCCCGAAGAGCCAGGAGGGAAAGCCGTGCCTCGTTGCAAAGCTCTTTGGCAGCCGCTCGCGTGGCCCCACAGCCCGTGGGGCTGCGGGCTTTCCGGAGGCCGTCAGCCTCGGCGACACCGGCGCCCACGTGGCACCGCCACGCCAGCCTGCGAAGCATTTTCCAGTAGGGCCGCGGCTCTGCCGACAGCTCCCACGCCCGAAGAGCCAGGAGGGAAAGCCGTGCCTCCTTGGAATGCTCTTTGGCAGCCGCTCGCGTGGCCCCACAGCCCGTGGGGCTGCGGGCTTTCCGGCAGCCGTCAGCCTCGGCGACACCGGCGCCCACGTGGAGCCGCCGCGCAAGCCTGCGAAGCATTTTCCGGTAGGGCCGCGGCTCTGGCGATAGCTCCCACGCCCGAAGAGCCAGGAGGGAAAGCCGTGCCTCGTTGGAAAGCTCTTTGGCAGCGCTCGCGTGGCCCCACAGCCCGTGGGGCTGCGGGCTTTCCGGCGGCCGTCATCCTCGGCGACACCGGCGCCCACGTGTCGCCGCCGCACCAGCCTGCAAAGCATTTTCCGGTAGGGCCGCGGCTCTGGCGACAGCTCCCACGCCCGAAGAGCCAGGAGGGAAAGCCGTGCCTCGTTGCAAAGCTCTTTGGCAGCCGCTCGCGTGGGCCCACAGCCCGTGGGGCTGCGGGCTTTCCGGCGGCCGTCAGCCTCGGCGACACCGGCGCCCACGTGGCGCCGCCGCGCCAGCCTGTGAAGCATTTTCCGGTAGGGCCGCGGCTCTGGCGACAGCTCCCACGCCCGAAGAGCCAGGAGGGAAAGCCGTGCCTCATTGGAAAGTTCTTTGGCAGCCGCTCGTGTGGCCCCACAGCCCGTGGGGCTGCGGGCTTTCCGGCGGCCGTCAGCTTCGGCGACACCGGCGCCCACGTGGAGCCGCCGCGCCAGCCTGCAAAGCATTTTCCGGTAGGGCCGCGGCTCTGGCGACAGCTCCCACGCCCGAAGAGCCAGGAGGGAAAGCCGTGCCTCGTTGGAAAGCTCTTTGACAGCCGCTCGCCTGGCCCCACAGCCCGTGGGGCTGCGGGCTTTCCGGCGGCCGTCAGCCTCGGCGACAGCGGCGCCCACGTGGCGCCGACGCGCCAGCCTGCAAAGCATTTTCCGGTAGGGCCGCGGCTCTGGCGACAGCTCCCACGCCCGAAGAGCCAGGAGGGAAAGCCGTGCCTCGTTGGAAAGCTCTTTGGCAGCCGCTCGCGTGGCCCCACAGCCCGTGGGGCTGCGGGCTTTCCGGCGGCCGTCAGCCTCGGCGACACCGGCGCACACGTGGCGCCCCCGCGCCAGCCTGGGAAGCATTTTCCGATTGGGCCGCGGCTCGGGCGACAGCTCCCACGCCCGAAGAGCCAGGAGGGAAAGCCGTGCCTCGTTGGAAAGCTCTTTGGCAGGTGCTAGCGTGGCCCCACGGCCCGTGGGGCTGCGGGCTTTCCGGCGGCCGTCAGCCTCGGCGACACCAGCGCCCACGTGGCGCCGCCGCGCCAGCCTGCAAAGCATTTTCTGGTAGGGCCGTGGCTCTGGCGACAGCTCCCACGCCCAAAGAGCCATGAGGGAAAGCCGTGCCTCGTTGGAAAGCTCCTTGGCAGCCGCTCGCGTGGCCCCACAGCCCGTGGGGCTGCGGGCTTTCCGGCGGCCGTCAGCCTCGGCGACACCTGCGACCACGTGCTGCCGCAGCGCCAGCCTGCGAAGCATTTTCCGGTAGGGCCGCGGCTCTGGCGACAGCTCCCACGCCCGAAGAGCCAGGAGGGAAAGCCGTGCCTCCTTGGAAAGCTCTTTGGCAGCCGCTCGCGTGGCCCCACAGCCCGTGGGGCTGCGGGCTTTCCAGCGGCCGTCAGCCTCGGCGACACCGGCGCCCACATGGTGCCGCCGCGCCAGCCTGTGAAGCATTTTCCGGTAGGGCCGCGGCTCTGGCGACAGCTCCCACGCCCGAAGAGCCAGGAGGAAAAGCCGTGCCTCTTTGGAAATCTCTTTGGCAGCCGCTCGCGTGGCCCCACAGCCCGTGCGGCTGCGGGCTTTCCGGCGGCCGTCAGCCTCGGCGACACCGGCGCCCACGTGGCGCCGCCGCGCCAGTCTGCGAAGCATTTTCCGGTAGGGCCGCGGCTCTGGCGACAGCTTCCACGCCCGAAGAGCCAGGAGGGAAAGCCGTGCCTCGTTGCAAAGCTCTTTGGCAGCCGCTCGCGTGGCCCCACAGCCCGTGCGGCTGCGGGGTTTCCGCCGGCCATCAGCCTCGGCCACACCGACGCCCACGTGGCGCCGCCAGGCCAGCCTGCGAAGCGTTTTCCGGTAGGGCCGCGGCTCTGGCGACAGCTCCCATGCCCGAAGAGCCAGGAGGGAAAGCCGTGCCTCCTTGGAAAGCTCTTTGGCAGCCGCTCGCATGGCCCCACAGCCCGTGGGGCTGTGGGCTTTCCGGCGGCCGTCAGCCTCGGCGCCTCCGGCGCCCACGTGGTGCTGCCGCGCCAGCCTGCGAAGCATTTTCCGGTAGGGCTGCGGCTCTGGCGACAGCTCCCACGCCCGAAGAGCCAGGAGGGAAAGCCGTGCCTCGTTGGAAAGCTCTTTGGCAGCCGCTCGCGTGGACCAACAGCCCGTGGGGCTGCGGGCTTTCCGGCGGCCGTCAGCCTCGGCGACACCGGAGCCCACGTGGTGCCGCCGCGCCAGTCTGCGAAGCATTTTCCGGTAGGGCCGCGGCTCTGGCGACAGCTCCCACGCCCGAAGAGCCAGGAGGGAAAGCCGTGCCTCGTTGGAAATCTCTTTGGCAGCCGCTCGCGTGGCCCCACAGCCCGTGGGGCTGCGGGCTTTCCGGCGGCCGTCAGCCTCGGCGACACCGGCGCCCACGTGGCGCCGCCGCGCCAGCCTGCGAAGCATTTTCCGGTAGGGCCGCGGCTCTGGAGACAGCTCCCACGCCCGAAGAGCCAGGAGGGAAAGCCGTGCCTCCTTGGAAAGCTCTTTGGCAGCCGCTCACGTGGCCCCACAGCCCGTGGGGCTGCGGGCTTTCCGGCGGCTGTCAGCCTCTGCGACACCGGCGCCCACGTGGCGCCGCCGCGCCAGCCTGCGAAGCATTTTCCGGTAGGGCCGCGGCTCTGGCGACAGCTGCCATGCCCGAAGAGCCAGGAGGGAAAGCCATGCCTCGTTGGAAAGCTCTTTGGCAGCCGCTCACGTGGCCCTACAGCCCGTGGGGCTGCGGGCTTTCCGGCGGCCGTCAGCCTCGGCGACACCGGCGCCCACGTGGCGCCGACGCGCCAGCCTGCAAAGCATTTTCCGGTAGGGCCGCGGCTCTGGCGACAGCTCCCACGCCCGAAGAGCCAGGAGGGAAAGCCGTGCCTCGTTGGAAAGCTCTTTGGCAGCCGCTCGCGTGGCCCCACAGCCCGTGGGGCTGCGGGCTTTCCGGCGGCCGTCAGCCTCGGCGACACCGGCGCACACGTGGCGCCCCCGCGCCAGCCTGCAAAGCATTTTCCGATTGGGCCGCGGCTCGGGCGACAGCTCCCACGCCCGAAGAGCCAGGAGGGAAAGCCGTGCCTCGTTGGAAAGCTCTTTGGCAGGTGCTAGCGTGGCCCCACGGCCCGTGGGGCTGCGGGCTTTCCGGCGGCCGTCAGCCTCGGCGACACCTGCGCCCATGTGGCGCCGCCGCGCCAGCCTGCGAAGCATTTTCTGGTAGGGCCGCGGCTCTGGCGACAGCTCCCACGCCCGAAGAGCCAGGAGGGAAAGCCATGCCTCGTTGGAAAGCTCTTTGGCAGCCGCTCGCGTGGCCCCACAGCCCGTGGGGCTGCGGGCTTTCCGGCGGCCGTCAGCCTCGGCGACACCAGCGCCCACGTGGCGCCGCCGCGCCAGCCTGCAAAGCATTTTCCGGTAGGGCCGCGGCTCTGGCGACAGCTCCCACGCCCAAAGAGCCATGAGGGAAAGCCGTGCCTCGTTGGAAAGCTCCTTGGCAGCCGCTCGCGTGGCCCCACAGCCCGTGGGGCTGTGGGCGTTCCCGCGGCCGTCAGCCTCGGCGACACCTGCGACCACGTGCTGCCGCAGCGCCAGCCTGCGAAGCATTTTCCGGTAGGGCCGCGGCTCTGGCGACAGCTCCCACGCCCGAAGAGCCAGGAGGGAAAGCCGTGCCTCGTTGGAAAGCTCTTTGTCAGCCGCTCGCGTGGCCCCACAGCCCGTGGGGCTGCGGGCTTTCCAGCGGCCGTCAGCCTCGGCGACACCGGCGCCCACATGGCGCCGCCGCGCCAGCCTGTGAAGCATTTTCCGGTAGGGCCGCGGCTCTGCCGACAGCTCCCACGCCCGAAGAGCCAGGAGGAAAAGCCGTGCCTCTTTGGAAATCTCTTTGGCAGCCGCTCGCGTGGCCCCACAGCCCGTGCGGCTGCGGGCTTTCCGGCGGCCGTCAGCCTCGGCGACACCGGCGCCCACGTGGCGCCGCCGCGCCAGTCTGCGAAGCATTTTCCGGTAGGGCCGCGGCTCTGGCGACAGCTTCCACGCCCGAAGAGCCAGGAGGGAAAGCCGTGCCTCCTTGGAAAGCTCTTTGGCAGCCGCTCGCATGGCCCCACACCCTGTGTGTCTGCGGGCTTTCCGGCGGCCGTCAGCCTCGGCGACACCTGCGACCACGTGGCTCCGCCTCGCCAGAATGCGAAGCATTTTCCGGCAGGGCCGCGGCTCTGGCGACAGCTCCCACGCCCGAAGAGCCAGGAGGGAAAGCCGTGCCTCGTTGGAAAGCTCTTTGGCAGCCGCTGGCGTGGCCCCACAGCCCGTGGGCCTGCGGGCTTTCCGGCGGCCGTCAGCCTCGGTGACACCGGCGCCCACGTGGCGCCGCCACGCCAGCCTGCGAAGCATTTTCCGATAGGGCCGTGGCTCGGGTGACAGCTCCCACGCCCGAAGAGCCAGGAGGGAAAGCCGTGCCTCCTTGGAAAGCTCTTTGACAGCCGCTCGCGTGGCCCCACAGCCCGTGGGGCTACGGGCTTTCCGGCGGCCGTCAGCCTCGGCGACACCGGCGCCCACGTGTCGCCGCCGCACCATCCTGCGAAGCATTTTCCGGTAGGGCCGCAGCTCTGGCGACAGCTCCCACGCCCGAAGAGCCAGGAGGGAAAGCCGTGCCTCCTTGGAAAGCTCTTTGGCAGCCGCTGGCGTGGCCCCACAGCCCGTGGGGCTGCGGGCTTTCCGGCGGCCATCAGCCTCTGCGACACCGGCGCCCACATGGTGCCGCCGCGCCAGCCTGTGAAGCATTTTCCGGTAGGGCCGCGGCTCTGGCGACAGCTCCCACGCCCGAAGAGCCAGGAGGGAAAGCCGTGCCTCGTTGGAAAGCTCTTTGGCAGCCGCTCGCGTGGCCCCACAGCCCGTGGGGCTGCGGGCTTTCCGCCGGCCATCAGCCTCGGCGAGACCGGCGCCCATGTGGCGCCGCCACGCCAGCCTGCGAAGCATTTTCTGGTAGGGCCGCGGCTCTGGCGACAGCTCCCACGCCCGAAGAGCCAGGAGGGAAAGCCGTGCCTCGTTGGAAAGCTCTTTGGCAGCCGCTCGCGTGGCCCCACAGCCCGTGGGGCTGCGGGCTTTCCGGCGGCCGTCAGCCTCGGCGACACCGGCGCCCACGTGGTGCCGCCGCGCCAGCCTGCGAAGCATTTTCCGGTAGGGCCGCGGCTCTGGCGACAGCTCCCACGCCCGAAGAGCCAGGAGGGAAAGCCGTGCCTCGTTGGAAAGCTCTTTGGCAGCCGCTCGCATGGCCCCACACCTGGGTGGTTGCGGGCTTTCCGGCGGCCGTCAGCCTCGGCGACACCTGCGACCACGTGGCTCCGCCGCGCCAGACTGCGAAGCATTTTCCGGTAGGGCCGCGGCTCTGGCGACAGCTCCCACGCCCGAAGAGACAGGAGGGAAAGCCGTGCCTCCTTGGAAAGCTCTTTGGCAGCCGCTGGCGTGGCCCCACAGCCCGTGGGGCTGCGGGCTTTCCGGTGGCCGTCAGCCTCGGCGACACCGGCGCCCACGTGGCGCCGCCCGCCAGCCTGCGAAGCATTTTCCGGTAGGGCCGCGGCTCTGGCGACAGCTCCCACGCCCGAAGAGCCAGGAGGGAAAGCCGTGCCTCGTTGCAAAGCTCTTTGGCAGCCACTCGCGTGGCCCCACAGCCCGTGGGGCTGCAGGATTTCTGGCGGCCGTCAGCCTCGGCGACACCAGCGCCCACATGGCGCCGCCGCGCCAGCCTGCGAAGCGTTTTCCAGTAGGGCCGCGGCTCTGCCGACAGCTCCCACGCCCGAAGAGCCAGGAGGGAAAGCCGTGCCTCCTTGGAAAGCTCTTTGGCAGCCGCTCGCGTGGGCCCACAGCCCGTGGTGCTGCGGGCTTTCCGGCGGCCGTCAGCCTCGGCGACACCTGCGACCACGTGGCGCCGCCACGCCAGACTGCGAAGCATTTTCCGGTAGGGCCACGGCTCTGGCGACAGCTCCCACGTCCGAAGAGCCAGGAGGGAAAGCTGTGCCTCATTGGAAAGCTCTTTGGCAGCCGCTCGTGTGGCCCCACAGCCCGTGGGGCTGCGGGCTTTCTGGTGGCCGTCAGCCTCGGCGACACCGGCGCACACGTGGCGCCCCCGCGCCAGCCTGCAAAGCATTTTCCGATTGGGCCGCGGCTCGGGCGACAGCTCCCACGCCCGAAGAGCCAGGAGGGAAAGCCGTGCCTCGTTGGAAAGCTCTTTGGCAGGTGCTAGCGTGGCCCCACGGCCCGTGGGGCTGCGGGCTTTCCGGCGGCCGTCAGCCTCGGCGACACCTGCGCCCATGTGGCGCCGCCGCGCCAGCCTGCGAAGCATTTTCTGGTAGGGCCGCGGCTCTGGCGACAGCTCCCACGCCCGAAGAGCCAGGAGGGAAAGCCATGCCTCGTTGGAAAGCTCTTTGGCAGCCGCTCGCGTGGCCCCACAGCCCGTGGGGCTGCGGGCTTTCCGGCGGCCGTCAGCCTCGGCGACACCAGCGCCCACGTGGCGCCGCCGCGCCAGCCTGCAAAGCATTTTCCGGTAGGGCCGCGGCTCTGGCGACAGCTCCCACGCCCAAAGAGCCATGAGGGAAAGCCGTGCCTCGTTGGAAAGCTCCTTGGCAGCCGCTCGCGTGGCCCCACAGCCCGTGGGGCTGTGGGCGTTCCCGCGGCCGTCAGCCTCGGCGACACCTGCGACCACGTGCTGCCGCAGCGCCAGCCTGCGAAGCATTTTCCGGTAGGGCCGCGGCTCTGGCGACAGCTCCCACGCCCGAAGAGCCAGGAGGGAAAGCCGTGCCTCCTTGGAAAGCTCTTTGGCAGCCGCTCGCGTGGCCCCACAGCCCGTGGGGCTGCGGGCTTTCCAGCGGCCGTCAGCCTCGGCGACACCGGCGCCCACATGGCGCCGCCGCGCCAGCCTGTGAAGCATTTTCCGGTAGGGCCGCGGCTCTGGCGACAGCTCCCACGCCCGAAGAGCCAGGAGGAAAAGCCGTGCCTCTTTGGAAATCTCTTTGGCAGCCGCTCGCGTGGCCCCACAGCCCGTGCGGCTGCGGGCTTTCCGGCGGCCGTCAGCCTCGGCGACACCGGCGCCCACGTGGCGCCGCCGCGCCAGTCTGCGAAGCATTTTCCGGTAGGGCCGCGGCTCTGGCGACAGCTTCCACGCCCGAAGAGCCAGGAGGGAAAGCCGTGCCTCGTTGGAAAGCTCTTTGGCAGCCGCTCGCATGGCCCCACACCCTGTGTGTCTGCGGGCTTTCCGGCGGCCGTCAGCCTCGGCGACACCTGCGACCACGTGGCTCCGCCTCGCCAGAATGCGAAGCATTTTCCGGCAGGGCCGCGGCTCTGGCGACAGCTCCCACGCCCGAAGAGCCAGGAGGGAAAGCCGTGCCTCGTTGGAAAGCTCTTTGGCAGCCGCTGGCGTGGCCCCACAGCCCGTGGGCCTGCGGGCTTTCCGGCGGCCGTCAGCCTCGGTGACACCGGCGCCCACGTGGCGCCGCCACGCCAGCCTGCGAAGCATTTTCCGATAGGGCCGTGGCTCGGGTGACAGCTCCCACGCCCGAAGAGCCAGGAGGGAAAGCCGTGCCTCCTTGGAAAGCTCTTTGGCAGCCGCTGGCGTGGCCCCACAGCCCGTGGGGCTGCGGGCTTTCCGGCGGCCATCAGCCTCTGCGACACCGGCGACCACATGGTGCCGCCGCGCCAGCCTGTGAAGCATTTTCCGGTAGGGCCGCGGCTCTGGCGACAGCTCCCACGCCCGAAGAGCCAGGAGGGAAAGCCGTGCCTCGTTGGAAAGCTCTTTGGCAGCCGCTCGCGTGGCCCCACAGCCCGTGGGGCTGCGGGCTTTCCGCCGGCCATCAGCCTCGGCGAGACCGGCGCCCATGTGGCGCCGCCACGCCAGCCTGCGAAGCATTTTCTGGTAGGGCCGCGGCTCTGGCGACAGCTCCCACGCCCGAAGAGCCAGGAGGAAAAGCCGTGCCTCGTTGGAAAGCTCTTTGGCAGCCGCTCGCGTGGCCCCACAGCCCGTGGGGCTGCGGGCTTTCCGGCGGCCGTCAGCCTCGGCGACACCGGCGCCCACGTGGTGCCGCCGCGCCAGCCTGCGAAGCATTTTCCGGTAGGGCCGCGGCTCTGGCGACAGCTCCCACGCCCGAAGAGCCAGGAGGGAAAGCCGTGCCTCGTTGGAAAGCTCTTTGGCAGCCGCTCGCATGGCCCCACACCTGGGTGGTTGCGGGCTTTCCGGCGGCCGTCAGCCTCGGCGACACCTGCGACCACGTGGCTCCGCCGCGCCAGACTGCGAAGCATTTTCCGGTAGGGCCGCGGCTCTGGCGACAGCTCCCACGCCCGAAGAGACAGGAGGGAAAGCCGTGCCTCCTTGGAAAGCTCTTTGGCAGCCGCTGGCGTGGCCCCACAGCCCGTGGGGCTGCGGGCTTTCCGGTGGCCGTCAGCCTCGGCGACACCGGCGCCCACGTGGCGCCGCCCGCCAGCCTGCGAAGCATTTTCCGGTAGGGCCGCGGCTCTGGCGACAGCTCCCACGCCCGAAGAGCCAGGAGGGAAAGCCGTGCCTCGTTGCAAAGCTCTTTGGCAGCCGCTCGCGTGGCCCCACAGCCCGTGGGGCTGCGGGCTTTCCGGAGGCCGTCAGCCTCGGCGACACCGGCGCCCACGTGGCACCGCCGCGCCAGCCTGCGAAGCGTTTTCCAGTAGGGCCGCGGCTCTGCCGACAGCTCCCACGCCCGAAGAGCCAGGAGGGAAAGCCGTGCCTCCTTGGAATGCTCTTTGGCAGCCGCTCGCGTGGCGCCACAGCCCGTGGGGCTGCGGGCTTTCCGGCAGCCGTCAGCCTCGGCGACACCGGCGCCCACGTGGAGCCGCCGCGCAAGCCTGCGAAGCATTTTCCGGTAGGGCCGCGGCTCTGGCGATAGCTCCCACGCCCGAAGAGCCAGGAGGGAAAGCCGTGCCTCGTTGGAAAGCTCTTTGGCAGCGCTCGCGTGGCCCCACAGCCCGTGGGGCTGCGGGCTTTCCGGCGGCCGTCATCCTCGGCGACACCGGCGCCCACGTGTCGCCGCCGCACCAGCCTGCAAAGCATTTTCCGGTAGGGCCGCGGCTCTGGCGACAGCTCCCACGCCCGAAGAGCCAGGAGGGAAAGCCGTGCCTCCTTGGAAAGCTCTTTGGCAGCCGCTCGCGTGGGCCCACAGCCCGTGGGGCTGCGGGCTTTCCGGCGGCCGTCAGCCTTGGCGACACCGGCGCCCACGTGGCGCCGCCGCGCCAGCCTGTGAAGCATTTTCCGGTAGGGCCGCGGCTCTGGCGACAGCTCCCACGCCCGAAGAGCCAGGAGGGAAAGCCGTGCCTCATTGGAAAGTTCTTTGGCAGCCGCTCGTGTGGCCCCACAGCCCGTGGGGCTGCGGGCTTTCCGGCGGCCGTCAGCTTCGGCGACACCGGCGCCCACGTGGAGCCGCCGCGCCAGCCTGCAAAGCATTTTCCGGTAGGGCCGCGGCTCTGGCGACAGCTCCCACGCCCGAAGAGCCAGGAGGGAAAGCCGTGCCTCGTTGGAAAGCTCTTTGACAGCCGCTCGCCTGGCCCCACAGCCCGTGGGGCTGCGGGCTTTCCGGCGGCCGTCAGCCTCGGCGACAGCGGCGCCCACGTGGCGCCGGTGCGCCAGACTGCGAAGCATTTTCCGGTAGGGCCGCGGCTCTGGCGACAGCTCCCACGCCCGAAGATCCAGGAGGGAAAGCCGTGCCTCGTTTGAAAGCTCTTTGGCAGCAGCTCGCGTGGACCCACAGCCCGTGGGGCTGCAGGCTTTCCAGCGGCCGTCAGCCTCGGCGACACCTGCGCCCACGTGGCGCCGCAGCGCCAGCCTGCAAAGCATTTTCCGGTAGGGCCGCGGCTCTGGCGACAGCTCCCACACCCGAAGAGCCAGGAGGGAAAGCCGTGCCTCCTTGGAAAGCTCTTTGGCAGCCGCTCGCGTGGCCCCACAGCCCGTGGGGCTGCGGGCTTTCCGGCGGCCTTCAGCCTCGGCGACACCGGTGCCCATGTGGCGCCGCCACGCCAGCCTGCGAAGCATTTTCCGGTAGGGCCGTGGCTCTGGCGACAGCTGCCACGCCCGAAGAGCCAGGAGGGAAAGCCGTGCCTCGTTGGAAAGCTCTTTGGCAGCCACTCGCGTGGCCCCACAGCCCGTGGGGCTGCAGGATTTCTGGCGGCCGTCAGCCTCGGCGACACCAGCGCCCACATGGCGCCGCCGCGCCAGCCTGCGAAGCGTTTTCCAGTAGGGCCGCGGCTCTGGCGACAGCTCCCACGCCCGAAGAGCCAGGAGGGAAAGCCGTGCCTCCTTGGAAAGCTCTTTGGCAGCCGCTCGCGTGGGCCCACAGCCCGTGGTGCTGCGGGCTTTCCGGCGGCCGTCAGCCTCGGCGACACCTGCGACCACGTGGCGCCGCCACGCCAGACTGCGAAGCATTTTCCGGTAGGGCCACGGCTCTGGCGACAGCTCCCACGCCCGAAGAGCCAGGAGGGAACGCTGTGCCTCATTGGAAAGCTCTTTGGCAGCCGCTCGTGTGGCCCCACAGCCCGTGGGGCTGCGGGCTTTCCGGTGGCCGTCAGCCTCGGCGACACCGGCGCCCACGTGGCGCCGCCGCGCCAGCCTGGGAAGCATTTTCCGATAGGGCCGCGGCTCTGGCGACAGCTCCCACGCCCGAAGAGCCAGGAGGGAAAGCCGTGCCTCGTTGGAAAGCTCTTTGTCAGCCGCTCGCGTGGCCCCACAGCCCGTGGGGCTGCGGGCTTTCCGGCGGCCGTCAGCCTCGGCGACACCGGCGCCCACGTGGCGCCACCGCGCCAGCCTGCGAAGCATTTTCCAGTAGGGCCGCAGCTCTGGCGACAACTCCCACGCCCGAAGAGCCAGGAGGGAAAGCCGTGCCTCCTTGGAAAGTTCTTTGGCAGCCGCTCGCGTGGCGCCACAGCCCGTGGGCCTGCGGGCTTTCCGGTAGGCGTCAGCCTCGGCGACACCGGCGCCCACGTGGCGCCGCCACGCCAGCCTGCGAAGCATTTTCCGGTAGGGCCGCGGCTCTGGCGACAGCTCCCACACCCGAAGAGCCAGGAGGGAAAGCCGTGCCTCGTTGGAAAGCTCTTTGGCAGCCGCTCGCGTGGCCCCACAGCCCGTGTGGCTGCGGGCTTTCCGGCGGCCTTCAGCCTCGGCGAAACCGGTGCCCATGTGGCGCCGCCACGCCAGCCTGCGAAGCATTTTCCGGTAGGGCCGTGGCTCTGGCGACAGCTGCCACGCCCGAAGAGCCAGGAGGGAAAGCTGTGCCTCCTTGGAAAGCTCTTTGGCAGCCGCTCGCATGGCCCCACAGCCCGTGGGGCTGCGGGCTTTCCGGCGGCCGTCAGCCTCGGCGACACCAACGCCCACGTGGCGCCACTGCGCCAGCCTGCGAAGCATTTTCCGGCAGGGCCGCGGCTCTGGCGACAGCTCCCACGCCCGAAGAGCCAGGAGGGAAAGCCGTGCCTCGTTGGAAAGCTCTTTGGCAGCCGCTCGCGTGGCCCCACAGCCCGTGGGGCTGCGGGCTTTCCGGCGGCCGTCAGCCTCGGCGACACCGGCGCCCACGTGGCGCCGCCGCGCCAGCCTGCGAAGCATTTTCCAGTAGGGCCGCGGCTCTGCCGACAGCTCCCACACCCGAAGAGCCAGGAGGGAAAGCCGTGCCTCGTTGGAAAGCTCTTTGGCAGCCGCTCGCGTGGCCCCACAGCCCGTGGGGCTGCGGGCTTTCTGGCGGCCTTCAGCCTCGGCGACACCGGCGCCCACGTGGCGCCGCCGCGCCAGCCTGCGAAGTATTTTCCGGTAGGGCCGCGGCTCTGGCGACAGCTCCCACGCCCGAAGAGCCAGGAGGGAAAGCCGTGCCTCGTTGGAAAGCTCTTTGGCAGCCACTCGCGTGGCCCCACAGCCCGTGGGGCTGCAGGATTTCTGGCGGCCGTCAGCCTCGGCGACACCAGCGCCCACATGGCGCCGCCGCGCCAGCCTGCGAAGCGTTTTCCAGTAGGGCCGCGGCTCTGCCGACAGCTCCCACGCCCGAAGAGCCAGGAGGGAAAGCCGTGCCTCCTTGGAAAGCTCTTTGGCAGCCGCTCGCGTGGGCCCACAGCCCGTGGTGCTGCGGGCTTTCCGGCGGCCGTCAGCCCTCGGCGACACCTGCGACCACGTGGCGCCGCCACGCCAGACTGCGAAGCATTTTCCGGTAGGGCCACGGCTCTGGCGACAGCTCCCCACGTCCGAAGAGCCAGGAGGGAAAGCTGTGCCTCATTGGAAAGCTCTTTGGCAGCCGCTCGTGTGGCCCCACAGCCCGTGGGGCTGCGGGCTTTCCTGGTGGCCGTCAGCCTCGGCGACACCGGCGCACACGTGGCGCCCACCGCGCCAGCCTGCAAAGCATTTTCCGATTGGGCCGCGGCTCGGGCGACAGCTCCCACGCCCGAAGAGCCAGGAGGGAAAGCCGTGCCTCGTTGGAAGCTCTTTGGCAGGTGCTAGCGTGGCCCCACGGCCCGTGGGGCTGCGGGCTTTCCGGCGGCTGTCAGCCTCGGCGACACCTGCGCCCATGTGGCGCCGCCGCGCCAGCCTGCGAAGCATTTTCTGGTAGGGCCGCGGCTCTGGCGACAGCTCCCACGCCCGAAGAGCCAGGAGGGGAAAGCCATGCCCTCGTTGGGAAAGCTCTTTGGCAGCCGCTCGCGTGGCCCCCACAGCCCGTGGGGCTGCGGGCTTTCCGGCGGCCGTCAGCCTCGGCGACACCAGCGCCCACGTGGCGCCGCCGGCGCCAGCCTGCAAAGCATTTTCCGGTAGGGCCGCGGCTCTGGCGACAGCTCCCACGCCCAAAGAGCCATGAGGGGAAAGCCGTGCCTCGTTGGAAAGCTCCTTGGCAGCCGCTCGCGTGGCCCCACAGCCCGTGGGGCTGTGGGCGTTCCCGCGGCCGTCAGCCTCGGCGACACCTGCGACCACGTGCTGCCGCAGCGCCAGCCTGCGAAGCATTTTCCGGTAGGGCCGCGGCTCTGGCGACAGCCTCCCACGCCCGAAGAGCCAGGAGGGAAAGCCGTGCCTCCTTGGAAAGCTCTTTGGCAGCCGCTCGCGTGGCCCCACAGCCCCACGGGCTGTGGGGCCACGCCAGCGGCTGCCAAAGAGCTTTCCAAGGAGGCACGGCTTTCCCTCCTGGCTCTTCGGGCGTGGGAGCTGTCACCCGAGCCACGGCCCTATCGGAAAATGCTTCGCAGGCTGGCGTGGCGGCGCCACGTGGGCGCCGGTGTCACCGAGGCTGACGGCCGCCGGAAAGCCCGCAGGCCCCACGGGCTGTGGGGCCACGCCAGCGGCTGCCAAAGAGCTTTCCAACGAGGCACGGCTTTCCCTCCTGGCTCTTCGGGCGTGGGAGCTGTCGCCAGAGCCGCGGCTCCACGCCCGAAGAGCCAGGAGGGAAAGCCGTGCCTCGTTGGAAAGCTCTTTGGCAGCCGCTCGCATGGCCCCACACCCTGTGTGTCTGCGGGCTTTCCGGCGGCCGTCAGCCTCGGCGACACCTGCGACCACGTGGCTCCGCCTCGCCAGAATGCGAAGCATTTTCCGGCAGGGCCGCGGCTCTGGCGACAGCTCCCACGCCCGAAGAGCCAGGAGGGAAAGCCGTGCCTCGTTGGAAAGCTCTTGGCAGCCGCTGGCGTGGCCCCACAGCCCGTGGGGCCTGCGGGCTTTCCGGCGGCCGTCAGCCTCGGTGACACCGGCGCCCACGTGGCGCCGCCACGCCAGCCTGCGAAGCATTTTCCGATAGGGCCGTGGCTCGGGTGACAGCTCCCACGCCCGAAGAGCCAGGAGGGAAAGCCGTGCCTCCTTGGAAAGCTCTTTGGCAGCCGCTGGCGTGGCCCCACAGCCCGTGGGGCTGCGGGCTTTCCGGCGGCCATCAGCCTCTGCGACACCGGCGCCCACATGGTGCCGCCGCGCCAGCCTGTGAAGCATTTTCCGGTAGGGCCGCGGCTCTGGCGACAGCTCCCACGCCCGAAGAGCCAGGAGGGAAAGCCGTGCCTCGTTGGAAAGCTCTTTGGCAGCCGCTCGCGTGGCCCCACAGCCCGTGGGGCTGCGGGGCTTTCCGCCGGCCATCAGCCTCGGCGAGACCGGCGCCCATGTGGCGCCGCCACGCCAGCCTGCGAAGCATTTTCTGTAGGGCCGCGGCTCTGGCGACAGCTCCCACGCCCGAAGAGCCAGGAGGGAAAGCCGTGCCTCGTTGGAAAGCTCTTTGGCAGCCACTCGCGTGGCCCCACAGCCCGTGGGGCTGCGGGCTTTCCGGCGGCCGTCAGCCTCGGCGACACCGGCGCCCACGTGGTGCCGCCGCGCCAGCCTGCGAAGCATTTTCCGGTAGGGCCGCGGCTCTGGCGACAGCTCCCACGCCCGAAGAGCCAGGAGGGAAAGCCGTGCCTCCTTGGAAAGCTCTTTGGCAGCCGCTCGCATGCCCCACACCTGGGTGGTTGCGGCTTTCCGGCGGCCGTCAGCCTCGGCGACACCTGCGACCACGTGGCTCCGCCGCGCCAGACTGCGAAGCATTTTCCGGTAGGGCCGCGGCTCTGGCGACAGCTCCCACGCCCGAAGAGACAGGAGGGAAAGCCGTGCCTCCTTGGAAAGCTCTTTGGCAGCCGCTGGCGTGGCCCCACAGCCCGTGGGGCTGCGGGCTTTCCGGTGGCCGTCAGCCTCGGCGACACCGGCGCCCACGTGGCGCCGCCCGCCAGCCTGCGAAGCATTTTCCGGTAGGGGCCGCGGCTCTGGCGACAGCTCCCACGCCCGAAGAGCCAGGAGGGAAAGCCGTGCCTCGTTGCAAAGCTCTTTGGCAGCCTGCTCGCGTGGCCCCACAGCCCGTGGGGCTGCGGGCTTTCCGGAGGCCGTCAGCCTCGGCGACACCGGCGCCCACGTGGCACCGCCGCGCCAGCCTGCGAAGCGTTTTCCAGTAGGGCGCGGCTCTGCCGACAGCTCCCACGCCCGAAAGAGCCAGGAGGGAAAGCCGTGCCTCCTTGGAATGCTCTTTGGCAGCCGCTCGCGTGGCGCCACAGCCCGTGGGGCTGCGGGCTTTCCGGCAGCCGTCAGCCTCGGCGACACCGGCGCCCACGTGGAGCCGCCGCGCAAGCCTGCGAAGCATTTTCCGGTAGGGCCGCGGCTCTGGCGATAGCTCCCACGCCCGAAGAGCCAGGAGGGAAAGCCGTGCCTCGTTGGAAAGCTCTTTGGCAGCGCTCGCGTGGCCCCACAGCCCGTGGGGCTGCGGGCTTTCGGCGGCCGTCATCCTCGGCGACACCGGCGCCCACGTGTCGCCGCCGCACCAGCCTGCAAAGCATTTTCCGGTAGGGCCGCGGCTCTGGCGACAGCTCCCACGCCCGAAGAGAGCCAGGAGGGAAAGCCGTGCCTCCTTGGAAAGCTCTTTGGCAGCCGCTCGCGTGGGCCCACAGCCCGTGGGGCTGCGGGCTTTCCGGCGGCCGTCAGCCTTGGCAACACCGGCGCCCACGTGGCGCCGCCGCGCCAGCCTGCGAAGCGTTTTCCAGTAGGGCCGCGGCTCTGCCGACAGCTCCCACGCCCGAAGAGCCAGGAGGGAAAGCCGTGGCCTCCTTGGAAAGCTCTTTGGCAGCCGCTCGCGTGGGCCCACAGCCCGTGGTGCTGCGGGCTTTCCGGCGGCCGTCAGCCTCGGCGACACCTGCGCCCACGTGGCGCCGCCACGCCAGCCTGCGAAGCATTTTCCGGTAGGGCCACGGCTCTGGCGACAGCTCCCACGCCCGAAGAGCCAGGAGGGAACGCTGTGCCTCATTGGAAAGCTCTTTGGCAGCCGCTCGTGTGGCCCCACAGCCCGTGGGGCTGCGGGCTTTCTGGTGGCCGTCAGCCTCGGCGACACCGGCGCCCACGTGGCGCCGCCGCGCCAGCCTGGGAAGCATTTTCCGATAGGGCCGCGGCTCTGGCGACAGCTCCCACGCCCGAAGAGACAGGAGGGAAAGCCGTGCCTCCTTGGAAAGCTCTTTGGCAGCCGCTCGCGTGGCCCCACAGCCGTGGGGCTGCGGGGCTTTCCGGTGGCCGTCAGCCTCGGCGAAACCGGCGCCCACGTGGCGCCGCCGCGCCAGCCTGCGAAGCATTTTCCGGTAGGGCCGCGGCTCTGGCGACAGCTCCCACGCCCGAAGAGCCAGGAGGGAAAGCCGTGCCTCGTTGGAAAGCTCTTTGTCAGCCGCTCGCGTGGCCCCACAGCCGTGGGGCTGCGGGCTTTCCGGCGGCCGTCAGCCTCGGCGACACCGGCGCCCCACGTGGCGCCACCGCGCCAGCCTGCGAAGCATTTTCCAGTAGGGCCGCAGCTCTGGCGACAACTCCCACGCCCAGAAGAGCCAGGAGGGAAAGCCGTGCCTCCTTGGAAAGTTCTTTGGCAGCCGCTCGCGTGGGCGCCACAGCCCGTGGGCCTGCGGGCTTTCCGGTAGGCGTCAGCCTCGGCGACACCGGCGCCCACGTGGCGCCGCCACGCCAGCCTGCGAAGCATTTTCCGGTAGGGCCGCGGCTCTGGCGACAGCTCCCACACCCGAAGAGCCAGGAGGAAAGCCGTGCCTCGTTGGAAAGCTCTTTGGCAGCCGCTCGCGTGGCCCCACAGCCCGTGTGGCTGCGGGCTTTCCGGCGGCCTTCAGCCTCGGCGAAACCGGTGCCCATGTGGCGCCGCCACGCCAGCCTGCGAAGCATTTTCCGGTAGGGCCGTGGCTCTGGCGACAGCTGCCACGCCCGAAGAGCCAGGAGGGAAAGCTGTGCCTCCTTGGAAAGCTCTTTGGTAGCCGCTCGCATGGCCCACAGCCCGTGGGGCTGCGGGCTTTCCGGCGGCCGTCAGCCTCGGCGACACCAACGCCCACGTGGCGCCACTGCGCCAGCCTGCGAAGCATTTTCCGGCAGGGCCGCGGCTCTGGCGACAGCTCCCACGCCCGAAGAGCCAGGAGGGAAAGCCGTGCCTCGTTGGGAAAGCTCTTTGGCAGCCGCTCGCGTGGCCCCACAGCCCGTGGGGCTGCGGGCTTTCCGGCGGCCGTCAGCCTCGGCGACACCGGCGCCCACGTGGCGCCGCCGCGCCAGCCTGCGAAGCATTTTCCAGTAGGGCCGCGGCTCTGCCGACAGCTCCCACACCCGAAGAGCCAGGAGGGAAAGCCGTGCCTCGTTGGAAAGCTCTTTGGCAGCCGCTCGCGTGGCCCCCACAGCCCGTGGGGCTGCGGGCTTTCTGGCGGCCTTCAGCCTCGGCGACACCGGCGCCCACGTGGCGCCGCCGCGCCAGCCTGCGAAGTATTTTCCGGTAGGGCCGCGGCTCTGGCGACAGCTCCACGCCCGAAGAGCCAGGAGGGAAAGCCGTGCCTCGTTGGAAAGCTCTTTGGCAGCCGCTCGCGTGGCCCCACAGCCCGTGGGGCTGCGGGCTTTCCGTAGGCGGCCGTCAGCTTCGGCGACACCTGCGACCACGTGGCGCCGCCGCGCCAGCTGTGAAGCATTTTCCGGTAGGGCCGCGGCTCTGGCAACAGCTCCCACGCCCGAAGAGCCAGGAGGGAAAGCCGTGCCTCGTTGGAAAGCTCTTTGGCAGCCGCTCGCGTGGCCCCACAGCCCGTGGGGCTGCGGGCTTTTCCGGCGGCCGTCGGCCTCGGCGACACCATTGCTCACGTGGCGCCGCCACGCCAGCCTGCGAAGCATTTTCCGGTAGGGCCGCGGCTCTGGCGACAGCTCCCACGCCCGAAGAGCCAGGAGGGAAAGCCGTGCCTCCTTGAAAAGCTCTTTGGCAGCCGCTCGCGTGGCCCCACAGCCCGTGGGGCTGCGGGCTTTCCGGCGGCCGTCAGCCTCGGCGCCACCGGCGCCCACGTGGCGCCGCCGCGCCAGCCTGAAAAGCATTTTCTGGTAGGGCCACGGCTCTCGCGACAGCTCCCACGCCCGACGAGCTAGGAGGGGAAAGCCGTGCCTCATGGGAAAGCTCTTAGCAGCCGCTCACGTGGCCCCACAGCCCGTGGGGCTGCGGGCTTTCCGGCGGCCATCAGCCTCGGCGACACCGGCGACCACGTGGCGCCGCCACGCCAGCCTGCGAAGCATTTTCTGGTAGGGCCGCGGCTCTGGCGACAGCTCCCACGCCCGAAGAGCCTAGGAGGGAAAGCCGTGCCTCGTTGGAAAGCTCTTGGCAGCCGCTCGCGTGGACCAACAGCCCGTGGGGCTGCGGGCTTTCCGGCGGCCGTCAGCCTCGGCGACACCGGCGCCCACGTGGCGCCGCCGCGCCAGCCTGCGAAGCATTTTCCGGTAGGGCCCGGCTCTGGAGACAGCTCCCACGCCCGAAGAGCCAGGAGGGAAAGCCGTGCCTCGTTGGAAAGCTCTTTGGCAGCCGCTCGCATGGCCCCACAGCCCGTGGGGCTGCGGGCTTTCCGGCGGTCGTCAGCCTCGGCGACACCGGGTGCACACGTGGCGCCCCCGCGCCAGCCTGCAAAGCATTTTCCGATTGGGCCGCGGCTCGGGCGACAGCTCCCACGCCCGAAGAGCCAGGAGGGAAGAGCCGTGCCTCGTTGGAAAGCTCTTTGGCAGGTGCTAGCGTGGCCCCACGGCCCGTGGGGCTGCGGGCTTCCGGCGGCCGTCAGCCTCGGCGACACCTGCGCCCACGTGGCGCCGCCGCGCCAGCCTGCGAAGCATTTTCTGGTAGGGCCGCGGCTCTGGCGACAGCTCCCACGCCCGAAGAGCCAGGAGGGAAAGCCATGCCTCGTTGGAAAGCTCTTTGGCAGAGCCGCTCGCGTGGCCCCACAGCCCGTGGGGCTGCGGGCTTTCCGGCGGCCGTCAGCCTCGGCGACACCGGCGCCCACGTGGCGCCGCCCGCGCCAGCCTGCGAAGCATTTTCCGGTAGGGCCGCGGATCTGGCGACAGCTCCCACGCCCGAAGAGCCAGGAGGGAAAACCGTGCCTCCCTGGAAAGCTCTTTGGCAGCCGCTCGCGTGGCCCCACAGCCCGTGGGGCTGCGGGCTTTCCGGCGGCCGTCAGCCTCGGCGACACCGGCGCCCACGTGGCGCCGCCGCGCCAGCCTGCGAAGCATTTTCCGGTAGGGCCGCGGCTCTGGCGACAGCTCCCACGCCTGAAGAGCCAGGAGGGAAAGCCGTGCCTCCTTGGAAAGCTCTTTGGCAGCCGCTCGTGTGGCCCCACAGCCCGTGGGGCTGCGGGCTTTCCGGCGGCCACCAGCCTCGGCGACATGGGCACCCCACGTGGCGCCGCCACGCCAGCCTGCGAAGCATTTTCCGGTAGGGCCGCGGCTCTGGCGACAGCTCCCACGCCCGAAGAGCCAGGAGGGAAAGCCGTGCCTCATTGAAAGCTCTTTGGCAGCCACTCACGTGGCCCCACAGCCCGTGGGGCTGCGGGCTTTCCCGGCGGCCGTCAGCCTCGGCGACACCAGTGCTCACGTGCGCCGCCGCGCCAGCCTGCGAAGCATTTTCCGGTAGGGCCGCGGCTCTGGCGACAGCTCCCACGCCCGAAGAGCCAGGAGGGAAAGCCGTGCCTCGTTGGAAAGCTCTTTGGCAGCCGCTCGCGTGGCCCCACAGCCCGTGGGGCTGCGGGCTTTCCGGCGGCCGTCAGCCTCGGCGACACCGGCGCACACGTGGCGCCCCCGCGCCAGCCTGCAAAGCATTTTCCGATTGGGCCGCGGCTCGGGCGACAGCTCCCACGCCCGAAGAGCCAGAGAGGGAAAGCCGTGCCTCGTTGGAAAGCTCTTTGGCAGGTGCTAGCGTGCCCCACGGCCCGTGGGGCTGCGGGCTTTCCGGCGGCCTTCAGCCTCGGCGACACCTGCGCCCACGTGGCGCCACCGCGCCAGCCTGCGAAGCATTTTCTGGTAGGGCCGCGGCTCTGGCGACAGCTCCCACGCCCGAAGAGCCAGGAGGGAAAGCCGTGCCTCGTTGGAAAGCTCTTTGGCAGCCGCTCGCGTGGCCCCACAGCCCTTGGGGCTGCGGGCTTTCCGGCGGCCGTCAGCCTCGGCGACACCAGCGCCCACGTGGCGCCGCCGCGCCAGCCTGCAAAGCATTTTCCGGTAGGGCCGTGGCTCTGGCGACAGCTCCCACGCCCAAAGAGCCATGAGGAAAGCCGTGTCCTCGTTGGAAAGCTCCTTGGCAGGCCGCTCGCGTGGCCCCACAGCCCGTGGGGCTGCGGGCGTTCCCGCGGCCGTCAGCCTCGGCGACACCTGCGACCACGTGCTGCCGCAGCGCCAGCCTGCGAAGCATTTCCGGTAGGGCCGCGGCTCTGGCGACAGCTCCCACACCCGAAGAGCCAGGAGGGAAAGCGTGCCTCCTTGGAAAGCTCTTTGGCAGCCGCTCGCGTGGGCCCCACAGCCCGTGGGGCTGCGGGCTTTCCAGCGGCCGTCAGCCTCGGCGACACCGGTGCCCACGTGGCGCCGCCGCGCCAGCCTGCGAAGCATTTTCCGGTAGGGCCGCGGCTCTGGCGACAGCTCCCACGCCCAAAGAGCCAGGAGGGAAAGCCGTGCCTCCTTGGAAAGCTCTTTGGCAGCCGCTCACGTGGCCCCACAGCCCGTGGGGCTGCGGGGCTTTCCGGCGGCCGTCAGACTCGGCGACACCTGCGACCACGTGGCGCCGCCGCGCCAGCCTGCGAAGCATTTTCTGGTAGTGCCGCGGCTCTGGCGACAGCTCCCACACCCGAAGAGCCAGGAGGGAAAGCCGTGCCTCGTTGGAAACCTCTTGGCAGCCGCTCGCGTGGCCCCACAGCCCGTGGGGCTGCGGGCTTTCCGGCGGCCTTCAGCCTCGGCGACACCGGTGCCCATGTGGCGCCGCCACGCCAGCCTGCGAAGCATTTTCCGGTAGGGCCGCAGCTCTGGCGACAGCTGCCACGCCCGAAGAGCCAGGAGGGAAAGCTGTGCCTCATGGGAAGAGCTCTTTGGCAGCCGCTCGCATGGCCCCACAGCCCGTGGGGCTGCGGGCTTTCCGGCGGCCGTCAGCCTCGGCGACACCGGCGCACACGTGGCGCCACCGCGCCAGCCTGCGAAGCATTTTCCAGTAGGGCCGCGTCTCTGGCGACAACTCCCACGCCCGAAGAGCCAGGAGGGAAAGCCGTGCCCTCCTTGGAAAGTTCTTTGGCAGCCGCTCACGTGGTCCCACAGCCCGTGGGGCTGCGGGCTTTCTGGCGGCCTTCAGCCTCGGCGACACCGGTGCCCATGTGGCGCCGCCACGCCAGCGTGTGAAGCATTTTCCGGTAGGGCCGCGGCTCTGGCGACAGCTCCCACGCCCGAAGAGCCAGGAGGGAAAGCCGTGCCTCGTTGGAAAGCTCTTTGGCAGCCGCTCGCATGGCCCCACAGCCCATGGTGCTGCGGGCTTTCCGGCAGCCGTCAGCCTCGGCAACAGCGGCGCCCATGTGGCGCCGCCACGCCAGCCTGCGAAGAATTTCCGGTAGGGCCGCAGCTCTGGCGACAGCTCCCACGCCGAAGAGCCAGGTGGGAAAGCCGTGGCTCCTTGGAAAGCTCTTTGGCAGCCGCTCGTGTGGCCCCCACAGCCCGTGGGGCTGCGGGCTTTCCGGTGGCCGTCAGCCTCGGCAACACCGGCGCCCAGATGGCGCCGCCGCGCCAGCCTGCGAAGCATTTTCCAGTAGGGCCGCGGGCTCTGGCGACAGCTCCCACGCCCAAAGAGCCAGGAGGGAAAGCCGTGCCTCGTTGGAAAGGACTTTGGCAGCCCGCTCGCGTGGCCCCCACAGCCCATGGGGCTGCGGGCTTTCCAGCGGCCGTCAGCCTCTGCGACACCAGCGCCCACGTGGCGCCGCAGCGCCAGCCTGCAAAGCATTTTCCGGTAGGGCCGCGTCTCTGGCCACAGCTCCCACGCTCGAAGAGCCAGGAGGGAAAGCCGTGCCTCCTTGGAAAGCTCTTTGGCAGCCGCTCGCGTGGCGCCACAGCCCGTGGGCCTGCGGGCTTTCCGGTAGGCGTCAGCCTCGGCGACACCGGCGCCCACAGTGGCGCCCGCCACGCCAGCCTGCGAAGCATTTTCCGGTAGGGCCGCGGCTCTGGCGACAGCTCCCACACCCGAAGAGCCAGGAGGGAAAGCCGTGCCTCGTTGGAAAGCTCTTTGGCAGCCGCTCGCGTGGCCCCACAGCCCGTGGGGCTGCGGGCTTTCCGGCGGCCTTCAGCCTCGGCGAAACACGGTGCCCATGTGGCGCCGCCACGCCAGCCTGCGAAGCATTTTCCGGTAGGGCGTGGCTCTGGCGACAGCTGCCACGCCCCCGAAGAGCCAGGAGGGAAAGCTGTGCCTCGTTGGAAAGCTCTTTGGCAGCCGCTCGCATGGCCCCACAGCCCGTGGGGCTGCGGGCTTTCCGGCGGCCGTCAGCCTCGGCGACACCGGCGCCCACGTGGCGCCGCCGCCCCAGCCTGCGAAGCATTTTCCGGTAGGGCCGCGGCTCTGGCGACAGCTCCCACGCCCGAAGAGCCAGGAGGGAAAGCCGTGCTTCGTTGGAAAGCTCTTTGGCAGCTGCTCGCGTGGCCCCACAGCCCGTGGGGCTGCGGGCCTTCCGGCGGCCATCAGCCTCGGCGACACGTGCGACCACGTGCGCCGCCGCGCCAGCCTGCGAACCATTTTCCGCTAGGGCCGCAGCTCTGGCGACAGCTCCACGCCAGAGAGCCAGGAGGGAAAGCCGTGCCTCGTTGGAAAGCTCTTTGGCAGCCGCTCGCGTGGACCAACAGCCCGTGGGGCTGCGGGCTTTCCGGCGGCCGTCAGCCTCGGCGACACCGGCGCCCACGTGGCGCCGGTGCGCCAGCCTGCGAAGCATTTTCCGGTAGGGCCGCGGCGCTCTGGCGACAGCTCCCACGCCCGAAGAGCCAGGAGGGAAAGCCGTGCCTCGTTGGAAATCTCTTGGCAGCCGCTCGCGTGGCCCCACAGCCCGTGGGGCTGCGGGCTTTCCGGCGGGCCGTCAGCCTCGGCGACACCGGCGCCCACGTGGCGCCGCCGCGCCAGCCTGCGAAGCATTTTCCGGTAGGGCCGCGGCTTGGAGACAGCTCCCACGCCCGAAGAGCCAGGAGGAAAGCCGTGCCTCATTGGAAAGCTCTTTGGCAGCCGCTCGCGTGGCCCCACAGCCCGTGGGGCTGCGGGCTTTCCGGCGGCTGTCAGCCTCTGCGACACCGGTGCCCACGTGGCGCCGCCGCGCCAGCCTGCGAAGCATTTTCCGGTAGGGCCGCGGCTCTGGCGACAGCTGCCATGCCCGAAGAGCCAGGAGGGGAAAGCCATGCCTCGTTGGAAAGCTCTTTGGCAGCCGCTCACGTGGCCCTACAGCCCGTGGGGCTGCGGGCTTTCCGGCGGCCGTCAGCCTCGGCGACACCGGCGCCCACGTGGCGCCGACGCGCCAGCCTGCAAAGCATTTTCCGGTAGGGCCGCGGCTCTGGCGACAGCTCCCACGCCCGAAGAGCCAGGAGGGAAAGCCGTGCCTCGTTGGAAAGCTCTTTGGCAGCCGCTCGCGTGGCCCCACAGCCCGTGGGGCTGCGGGCTTTCCGGCGGCCGTCAGCCTCGGCGACACCGGCGCACACGTGGCGCCCCCGCGCCAGCCTGCAAAGCATTTTCCGATTGGGCCGCGGCTCGGGCGACAGCTCCCACGCCCGAAGAGCCAGGAGGGAAAGCCGTGCCTCGTTGGAAAGCTCTTTGGCAGGTGCTAGCGTGGCCCCACGGCCCGTGGGGCTGCGGGCTTTCCGGCGGCCGTCAGCCTCGGCGACACCTGCGCCCACGTGGCGCCGCCGCGCCAGCCTGCGAAGCATTTTCTGGTAGGGCCGCGGCTCTGGCGACAGCTCCCACGCCCGAAGAGCCAGGAGGGAAAGCCATGCCTCGTTGGAAAGCTCTTTGGCAGCCGCTCGCATGGCCCCACAGCCCATGGTGCTGCGGGCTTTCCGGCAGCCGTCAGCCTCGGCAACAGCGGCGCCCATGTGGCGCCGCCACGCCAGCCTGCGAAGAATTTTCCGGTAGGGCCGCAGCTCTGGCGACAGCTCCCACGCCCGAAAGCCAGGTGGGAAAGCCGTGCCTCCTTGGAAAGCTCTTTGGCAGCCGCTCGTGTGGCCCCACAGCCCGTGGGGCTGCGGGCTTTCCGGTGGCCGTCAGCCTCGGCGACACCAGCGCCCAGATGGCGCCGCCGCGCCAGCCTGCGAAGCATTTTCCAGTAGGGCCGCGGCTCTGGCGACAGCTCCCACGCCCAAAGAGCCAGGAGGGAAAGCCGTGCCTCGTTGGAAAGGACTTTGGCAGCCGCTCGCGTGGCCCCACAGCCCATGGGGCTGCGGGCTTTCCAGCGGCCGTCAGCCTCTGCGACACCAGCGCCCACGTGGCGCCGCAGCGCCAGCCTGCAAAGCATTTTCCGGTAGGGCCGCGTCTCTGGCCACAGCTCCCACGCTCGAAGAGCCAGGAGGGAAAGCCGTGCCTCCTTGGAAAGCTCTTTGGCAGCCGCTCGCGTGGCGCCACAGCCCGTGGGCCTGCGGGCTTTCCGGTAGGCGTCAGCCTCGGCGACACCGGCGCCCACGTGGCGCCGCCACGCCAGCCTGCGAAGCATTTTCCGGTAGGGCCGCGGCTCTGGCGACAGCTCCCACACCCGAAGAGCCAGGAGGGAAAGCCGTGCCTCGTTGGAAAGCTCTTTGGCAGCCGCTCGCGTGGCCCCACAGCCCGTGGGGCTGCGGGCTTTCCGGCGGCCTTCAGCCTCGGCGAAACCGGTGCCCATGTGGCGCCGCCACGCCAGCCTGCGAAGCATTTTCCGGTAGGGCCGTGGCTCTGGCGACAGCTGCCACGCCCGAAGAGCCAGGAGGGAAAGCTGTGCCTCGTTGGAAAGCTCTTTGGCAGCCGCTCGCATGGCCCCACAGCCCGTGGGGCTGCGGGCTTTCCGGCGGCCGTCAGCCTCGGCGACACCAACGCCCACGTGGCGCCGGTGCGCCAGCCTGCGAAGCATTTTCCGGCAGGGCCGCGGCTCTGGCGACAGCTCCCACGCCCGAAGAGCCAGGAGGGAAAGCCGTGCCTCGTTGGAAAGCTCTTTGGCAGCCGCTCGCGTGGCCCCACAGCCCGTGGGGCTGCGGGCTTTCCGGCGGCCTTCAGCCTCGGCGACACCGGCGCCCACGTGGCGACGCCGTGCCAGCCTGCAAAGCATTTTCCGGTAGGGCCGCGGCTCTGGCGACAGCTCCCACACCCGAAGAGCCAGGAGGGAAAGCCGTGCCTCCTTGGAAAGCTCTTTGGCAGCCGCTCGCGTGGCCCCACAGACCATGGGGCTGCGGGCTTTCTGGCGGCCTTCAGCCTCGGCGACACCGGCGCCCACGTGGCGCCGCCGCCCCAGCCTGCAAAGCATTTTCCGGTAGGGCCGCGGCTCTGGCGACAGCTCCCACGCCCGAAGAGCCAGGAGGGAAAGCCGTGCTTCGTTGGAAAGCTCTTTGGCAGCCGCTCGCGTGGCCCCACAGCCCGTGGGGCTGCGGGCCTTCCGGCGGCCATCAGCCTCGGCGACACGTGCGACCACGTGGCGCCGCCGCGCCAGCCTGCGAACCATTTTCCGGTAGGGCCGCAGCTCTGGCGACAGCTCCCACGCCCGAAGAGCCAGGAGGGAAAGCCGTGCCTCGTTGGAAAGCTCTTTGGCAGCCGCTCGCGTGGACCAACAGCCCGTGGGGCTGCGGGCTTTCCGGCGGCCGTCAGCCTCGGCGACACCGGCGCCCACGTGGCGCCGGTGCGCCAGTCTGCAAAGCATTTTCCGATTGGGCCGCGGCTCTGGAGACAGCTCCCACGCCCGAAGAGCCAGGAGGGAAAGCCGTGCCTCCTTGGAAAGCTCTTTGGCAGCCGCTCGCGTGGCCCCACAGCCCGTGGGGCTGCGGGCTTTCCGGCGGCTGTCAGCCTCTGCGACACCGGTGCCCACGTGGCGCCGCCGCGCCAGCCTGCGAAGCATTTTCCGGTAGGGCCGCGGCTCTGGCGACAGCTGCCATGCCCGAAGAGCCAGGAGGGAAAGCCATGCCTCGTTGGAAAGCTCTTTGGCAGCCGCTCACGTGGCCCTACAGCCCGTGGGGCTGCGGGCTTTCCGGCGGCCGTCAGCCTCGGCGACAACGGCGCCCACGTGGCGCCATCGCGCCACCCTGCAAAGCATTTTCCGGTAGGGCCGCGGCTCTGGCGACAGCTCCCACGCCCGAAGAGCCAGGAGGGAAAGCCGTGCCTCGTTGGAAAGCTCTTTGGCAGCCGCTCGCGTGGCCCCACAGCCCGTGGGGCTGCGGGCTTTCCGGCGGCCGTCAGCCTCGGCGACACCGGCGCACACGTGGCGCCCCCGCGCCAGCCTGCAAAGCATTTTCCGATTGGGCCGCGGCTCGGGCGACAGCTCCCACGCCCGAAGAGCCAGGAGGGAAAGCCGTGCCTCGTTGGAAAGCTCTTTGGCAGGTGCTAGCGTGGCCCGCGGCCGTCAGCCTCGGCGACACCTGCGCCCACGTGGCGCCGCCGCGCCAGCCTGCGAAGCATTTTCTGGTAGGGCCGCGGCTCTGGCGACAGCTCCCACGCCCGAAGAGCCAGGAGGGAAAGCCATGCCTCGTTGGAAAGCTCTTTGGCAGCCGCTCGCGTGGCCCCACAGCCCGTGGGGCTGCGGGCTTTCCGGCGGCCGTCAGCCTCGGCGACACCAGCGCCCACGTGGCGCCGCCGCGCCAGCCTGCAAAGCATTTTCCGGTAGGGCCGTGGCTCTGGCGACAGCTCCCACGCCCAAAGAGCCATGAGGGAAAGCCGTGCCTCGTTGGAAAGCTCCTTGGCAGCCGCTCGCGTGGCCCCACAGCCCGTGGGGCTGCGGGCGTTCCCGCGGCCGTCAGCCTCGGCGACACCTGCGACCACGTGCTGCCGCAGCGCCAGCCTGCGAAGCATTTTCCGGTAGGGCCGCGGCTCTGGCGACAGCTCCCACGCCCGAAGAGCCAGGAGGGAAAGCCGTGCCTCCTTGGAAAGCTCTTTGGCAGCCGCTCGCGTGGCCCCACAGCCCGTGGGGCTGCGGGCTTTCCGGCGGCCGTCAGCCTCGGCGACACCAGTGCTCACGTGGCGCCGCCGCGCCAGCCTGCGAAGCATTTTCCGGTAGGGCCGCGGCTCTGGCGACAGCTCCCACGCCCGAAGAGCCAGGAGGGAAAGCCGTGCCTCGTTGGAAAGCTCTTTGGCAGCCGCTCGCGTGGCCCCACAGCCCGTGGGGCTGCGGGCTTTCCGGCGGCCGTCAGCCTCGGCGACACCGGTGCCCACATGGCGCCGCCGCGCCAGCCTGCGAAGCATTTTCCGGTAGGGCCGCGGCTCTGGCGACAGCTCCCACGCCTGAAGAGCCAGGAGGGAAAGCCTTGCCTCCTTGGAAAGCTCTTTGGCAGCCGCTCGCGTGGCCCCACAGCCCGTGGGGCTGCGGGCTTTCCGGCGGCCTTCAGCCTCGGCGACACCGGCGCCCACGTGGCGACACCGTGCCAGCCTGCAAAGCATTTTCCGGTAGGGCCGCGGCTCTGGCGACAGCTCCCACACCCGAAGAGCCAGGAGGGAAAGCCGTGCCTCCTTGGAAAGCTCTTTGGCAGCCGCTCGCGTGGCCCCACAGCCCATGGGGCTGCGGGCTTTCCGGCGGCCGTCAGCCTCGGCGACACCGGCGCCCACGTGGCGCCGCCGCGCCAGCCTGCAAAGCATTTTCCGGTAGGGCCGCGGCTCTGGCGACAGCTCCCACGCCCGAAGAGCCAGGAGGGAAAGCCGTGCTTCGTTGGAAAGCTCTTTGGCAGCCGCTCGCGTGGCCCCACAGCCCGTGGGGCTGCGGGCCTTCCGGCGGCCATCAGCCTCGGCGACACGTGCGACCACGTGGCGCCGCCGCGCCAGCCTGCGAACCATTTTCCGGTAGGGCCGCAGCTCTGGCGACAGCTCCCACGCCCGAAGAGCCAGGAGGGAAAGCCGTGCCTCCTTGGAAAGCTCTTTGGCAGCCGCTCGCGTGGCCCCACAGCCCGTGGGGCTGCGGGCTTTCTGGCGGCCGTCAGCCTCGGCGACACCGGCGCCCACGTGGCGCCGCCGCGCCAGCCTGCGAAGCATTTTCCGGTAGGGCCGCGGCTCTGGCGACAGCTCCCACGCCCAAAGAGCCAGGAGGGAAAGCCGTGCCTCCTTGGAAAGCTCTTTGGCAGCCGCTCACGTGGCCCCACAGCCCGTGGGGCTGCGGGCTTTCCGGTGGCCGTCAGACTCGGCGACACCTGCGACCACGTGGCGCCGCCGCGCCAGCCTGCGAAGCATTTTCTGGTAGTGCCGCGGCTCTGGCGACAGCTCCCACACCCGAAGAGCCAGGAGGGAAAGCCGTGCCTCGTTGGAAACCTCTTTGGCAGCCGCTTGCGTGGCCCCACAGCCCGTGGGGCTGCGGGCTTTCCGGCGGCCGTCAGCCTCGGCGACACCGGCGCCCACGTGGCGCCGCCGCGCCAGCCTTCGAAGCATTTTCCGGTAGGGCCGCGGCTCTGGCGACAGCTCCCACGCCTGAAGAGCCAGGAGGGAAAGCCGTGCCTCCTTGGAAAGCTCTTTGGCAGCCGCTCGCGTGGCCCCACAGCCCGTGGGGCTGCGGGCTTTCCGGCGGCCGTCAGCCTCGGCGACATCGGCACCCACGTGGCGCCGCCACGCCAGCCTGCGAAGCATTTTCCCGTAGGGCCGCGGCTCTGGCGACAGCTCCCACGCCCGAAGAGCCAGGAGGGAAAGCCGTGCCTCGTTGGAAAGCTCTTTGGCAGCCGCTCGCGTGGCCCCACAGCCCGTGGGGCTGCGGGCTTTCCGGCGGCCGTCAGCCTCGGCGACACCTGCGACCACGTGGCGCCGCCGCGCCAGCCTGCGAAGCATTTTCCGGTAGGGCTGCGGCTCTGGAGACAGCTCCCACGCCCGAAGAGCCAGGAGGGAAAGCCGTGCCTCGTTGGAAAGCTCTTTGGCAGCCACTCACGTGGCCCCACAGCCCGTGGGGCTGCTGGCTTTCCGGCGGCCGTCAGCCTCGGCGACACCAGTGCTCACGTGGCGCCGCCGCGCCAGCCTGTGAAGCATTTTCCGGTAGGGCCGCGGCTCTGGCGACAGCTCCCACGCCCGAAGAGCCAGGAGGGAAAGCCTTGCCTCCTTGGAAAGCTCTTTGGCAGCCGCTCGCGTGGCCCCACAGCCCGTGGGGCTGCGGGCTATCCGGCGGCCTTCAGCCTCGGCGACACCGGCGCCCACGTGGCGACGCCGCGCCAGCCTGCAAAGCATTTTCCGGTAGGGCCGCGGCTCTGGCGACAGCTCCCACACCCGAAGAGCCAGGAGGGAAAGCCGTGCCTCCTTGGAAAGCTCTTTGGCAGCCGCTCGCGTGGCCCCACAGCCCATGGGGCTGCGGGCTTTCCGGCGGCCGTCAGCCTCGGCGACACCGGCGACCACGTGTCGCCGCCGCGCCAGCCTGCAAAGCATTTTCCGGTAGGGCCGCGGCTCTGGCGACAGCTCCCACGCCCGAAGAGCCAGGAGGGAAAGCCGTGCCTCCTTGGAAAGCTCTTTGGCAGCCGCTCGCGTGGCCCCACAGCCCGTGGGGCTGCGGGCTTTCCGGCGGCCGTCAGCCTCGGCAACACCGGCGCCCATGTTGCGCCGCCACGCCAGCCTGTGAAGCATTTTCCGGTAGGGCCGCGGCTCTGGCGGCAGCTCCCACGCCCGAAGAGCCAGGAGGGAAAGCCGTGCCTCCTTGGAAAGCTCTTTGGCAGCCGCTCGTGTGGCCCCACAGCCCGTGGGGCTGCGGGCTTTCCGGTGGCCGTCAGCCTCGGCGATACCGGCGCCCACGTGGAGCCGCCGCGCCAGGCTGTGAAGCATTTTCCGGTAGGGCCGCGGCTCTGGCGACAGCTCCCACGCCCGAAGAGCCAGGAGGGAAAGCCGTGCCTCATTGGAAAGCTCTTTGGCAGCCGCTCGCGTGGCCCCACAGCCCGTGGGGCTGCGGGCTTTCCGGCGGCCGTCAGCCTCGGCGACACTGGCGCCCACGTGGAGCCGCCGCGCCAGCCTGCGAAGCATTTTCCAGTAGGGCCGCGGCTCTGGCGACAGCTCCCACGCCCGAAGAGCCAGGAGGGAAAGCCGTGCCTCGTTGGAAAGCTCTTTGACAGCCGCTCGCCTGGACCCACAGCCCGTGGGGCTGCGGGCTTTCCGGCGACCGTCAGCCTCGGCGACACCGGCGCCCACATGGCGCCGCCGCGCCAGCCTGTGACGCATTTTCCGGTAGGGCTGCGGCTCTGGCGACAGCTCCCACGCCCGAAGAGCCAGGAGGGAAAGCTGTGCCTCGTTGGAAAGCTCTTTGGCAGCCGCTCGCGTGGCCCCACAGCCCGTGGGGCTGCAGGCTTTCCGGAGGCCGTCAGCCTCGGCGACACCAGCGCCCAGATGGCGCCGCCGCGCCAGCCTGCGAAGCATTTTCCAGTAGGGCCGCGGCTCTGGCGACAGCTCCCACGCCCGAAGAGCCAGGAGGGAAAGCCTTGCCTCCTTGGAAAGCTCTTTGGCAGCCGCTCGCGTGGCCCCACAGCCCGTGGGGCTGCGGGCTTTCTGGTAGGCGTCAGCCTCGGCGACACCGGCGCCCACGTGGCGCCGCCGCGCCAGCCTGCGAAGCATTTTCCGGTAGGGCCGCGGCTCTGGCGACAGCTCCCACGCCCGAAGAGCCAGGAGGGAAAGCCGTGCCTCGTTGGAAAGCTCTTTGGCAGCCGCTCGCGTGGCCCCACAGCCCATGGGGCTGCGGGCTTTCCAGCGGCCGTCGGCCTCTGCGACACCAGCGCCCACGTGGCGCCGCAGCGCCAGCCTGCGAAGCATTTTCCGGTAGGGCCGCGGCTCTGGCGACAGCTCCCACGCCCGAAGAGCCAGGAGGGAAAGCCGTGCCTCCTTGGAAAGCTCTTTGGCAGCCGCTCGCGTGGCCCCACAGCCCGTGGGGCTGCGGGCTTTCCGGCGGCCCTCAGCCTCGGCGACACCGGCGCCCACGTGTCGCCGCCGCGCCAGCCTGCGAAGCATTTTCCGGTAGGGCCGCGGCTCTGGCGACAGCTCCCACGCCCGAAGAGCCAGGAGGGAAAGCCGTGCCTCCTTGGAAAACACTTTGGCAGCCGCTCGCGTGGCCCCACAGCCTGTGGGGCTGCGGGCTTTCCGGCGGCCATCAGCCTCGGTGACACCGGCGCCCACGTGGCGCCGCCGCGCCAGCCTGCGAAGCATTTTCCGGTAGGGACGCGGCTCTGGCGACAGCTGCCACGCCCGAAGAGCCAGGAGGGAAAACTGTGCCTCGTTGGAAAGCTCTTTGGCAGCCGCTCGCGTGGCCCCACAACCCGTGGGGATGCGGGCTTTCCGGCGGCCATCAGCCTCGGCGCCTCCGGCTCCCACGTGGCGCGGCCGCGCCAGCCTACGAAGTATTTTCCGGTAGGGCCGCGGCTCTGGCGACAGCTCCCACGCCCGAAGAGCCAGGAGGGAAAGCCGTGCCTCATTGGAAAGCTCTTTGGCAGCCGCTCGCGTGGCCCCACAGCCCGTGGGGCTGCGGGCTTTCCGGCGGCCGTCAGCCTCGGCGACACTGGCGCTCACGTGGAGCCGCCGCGCCAGCCTGCGAAGCATTTTCCGGTAGGGCCGCGGCTCTGGCGACAGCTCCCACGCCCGAAGAGCCAGGAGGGAAAGCCGTGCCTCGTTGGAAAGCTCTTTGACAGCCGCTCGCCTGGACCCACAGCCCGTGGGGCTGCGGGCTTTCCGGCGGCCGTCAGCCTCGGCGACACCGGCGCCCACATGGCGCCGCCGCGGCAGCCTGTGACGCATTTTCCGGTAGGGCTGCGGCTCTGGCGACAGCTCCCACGCCCGAAGAGCCAGGAGGGAAAGCTGTGCCTCGTTGGAAAGCTCTTTGGCAGCCGCTCGCGTGGCCCCACAGCCCGTGGGGCTGCGGGCTTTCCGGAGGCCGTCGGCCTCTGCGACACCAGCGCCCACGTGGCGCCGCAGCGCCACCCTGCGAAGCATTTTCCGGTAGGGCCGCGGCTCTGGCGACAGCTCCCACGCCCGAAGAGCCAGGAGGGAAAGCCGTGCCTCCTTGGAAAGCTCTTTGGCAGCCGCTCGCGTGGCCCCACAGCCCGTGGGGCTGCGGGCTTTCCGGCGGCCCTCAGCCTCGGCGACACCGGCGCCCACGTGTCGCCGCCGCGCCAGCCTGCGAAGCATTTTCCGGTAGGGCCGCGGCTCTGGCGACAGTTCCCACGCCCGAAGAGCCAGGAGGGAAAGCCGTGCCTCCTTGGAAAACACTTTGGCAGCCGCTCGCGTGGCCCCACAGCCTGTGGGGCTGCGGGCTTTCCGGCGGCCATCAGCCTCGGTGACACCGGCGCCCACGTGGCGCCGCCGCGCCAGCCTGCGAAGCATTTTCCGGTAGGGACGCGGCTCTGGCGACAGCTGCCACGCCCGAACAGCCAGGAGGGAAAACTGTGCCTCGTTGGAAAGCTCTTTGGCAGCCGCTCGCGTGGCCCCACAACCCGTGGGGATGCGGGCTTTCCGGCGGCCATCAGCCTCGGCGCTTCCGGCTCCCACGTGGCGCGGCCGCGCCAGCCTACGAAGTATTTTCCGGTAGGGCCGCGGCTCTGGCGACAGCTCCCACACCCGAAGAGCCAGGAGGGAAAGCCGTGCCTCATTGGAAAGCTCTTTGGCAGCCGCTCGCGTGGCCCCACAGCCCGTGGGGCTGTGGGCTTTCCAGCGGCCGTCAGCCTCGGCGACACCGGCGCCCACGTGGCGCCACCGCGCCAGCCTGCGAAGCATTTTCCAGTAGGGCCCCGGCTCTGGCGACAACTACCACGCCCGAAGAGCCAGGAGGGAAAGCCGTGCCTCCTTGGAAAGCTCTTTGGCAGCCGCTCGCGTGGCCCCACAGCCCGTGGGGCTGCGGGCTTTCCGGCGGCCGTCAGCCTCAGCGACACCGGCGCCCACGTGGCGACGCCGTGCCAGCCTGCAAAGCATTTTCCGGTAGGGCCGCGGCTCTGGCGACAGCTCCCACACCCGAAGAGCCAGGAGGGAAAGCCGTGCCTCCTTGGAAAGCTCTTTGGCAGCCGCTCGCGTGGCCCCACAGACCATGGGGCTGCGGGCTTTCCGGCGGCCGTCAGCCTCGGCGACACCGGCGCCCACGTGGCGCCGCCGCGCCAGCCTGCAAAGCATTTTCCGGTAGGGCCGCGGCTCTGGCGACAGCTCCCACGCCCGAAGAGCCAGGAGGGAAAGCCGTGCTTCGTTGGAAAGCTCTTTGGCAGCCGCTCGCGTGGCCCCACAGCCCGTGGGGCTGCGGGCCTTCCGGCGGCCATCAGCCTCGGCGACACGTGCGACCACGTGGCGCCGCCGCGCCAGCCTGCGAACCATTTTCCGGTAGGGCCGCAGCTCTGGCGACAGCTCCCACGCCCGAAGAGCCAGGAGGGAAAGCCGTGCCTCGTTGGAAAGCTCTTTGGCAGCCGCTCGCGTGGCCCCACAGCCCGTGGGGCTGCGGGCTTTCTGGCGGCCGTCAGCCTCGGCGACACCGGCGCCCACGTGGCGCCGCCGCGCCAGCCTGCGAAGCATTTTCCGGTAGGGCCGCGGCTCTGGCGACAGCTCCCACGCCCGAAGAGCCAGGAGGGAAAGCCGTGCCTCCTTGGAAAGCTCTTTGGCAGCCGCTCACGTGGCCCCACAGCCCGTGGGGCTGCGGGCTTTCCGGCGGCCGTCAGACTCGGCGACACCTGCGACCACGTGGCGCCGCCGCGCCAGCCTGCGAAGCATTTTCTGGTAGTGCCGCGGCTCTGGCGACAGCTCCCACACCCGAAGAGCCAGGAGGGAAAGCCGTGCCTCGTTGGAAACCTCTTTGGCAGCCGCTCGCGTGGCCCCACAGCCCGTGGGGCTGCGGGCTTTCCGGCGGCCGTCAGCCTCGGCGACACCGGCGCCCACGTGGCGCCGCCGCGCAAGCCTTCGAAGCATTTTCCGGTAGGGCCGCGGCTCTGGCGACAGCTCCCACGCCTGAAGAGCCAGGAGGGAAAGCCGTGCCTCCTTGGAAAGCTCTTTGGCAGCCGCTCGCGTGGCCCCACAGCCCGTGGGGCTGCGGGCTTTCCGGCGGCCACCAGCCTCGGCGACATCGGCACCCACGTGGCGCCGCCACGCCAGCCTGCGAAGCATTTTCCGGTAGGGCCGCGGCTCTGGAGACAGCTCCCACGCCCGAAGAGCCAGGAGGGAAAGCCGTGCCTCGTTGGAAAGCTCTTTGGCAGCCGCTCGCGTGGCCCCACAGCCCGTGGGGCTGCGGGCTTTCCGGCGGCCGTCAGCCTCCGCGACACCTGCGACCACGTGGTGCCGCCGCGCCAGCCTGCGAAGCATTTTCCGGTAGGGCTGCGGCTCTGGAGACAGCTCCCACGCCCGAAGAGCCAGGAGGGAAAGCCGTGCCTCGTTGGAAAGCTCTTTGGCAGCTGCTCGCGTGGCCCCACAGCCCGTGGGGCTGCTGGTTTTCCGGCGGCCGTCAGCCTCGGCGACACCAGTGCTCACGTGGCGCCGCCGCGCCAGCCTGCGAAGCATTTTCCGGTAGGGCCGCGGCTCTGGCGACAGCTCCCACGCCCGAAGAGCCAGGAGGGAAAGCCGTGCCTCCTTGGAAAGCTCTTTGGCAGCCGCTGGCGTGGCCCCACAGCCCGTGGGGCTGCGGGCTTTCCGGCGGCCGTCAGCCTCGGCGACACCGGTGCCCACATGGCGCCGACGCGCCAGCCTGCGAAGCATTTTCCGGTAGGGCCGCGGCTGTGGCGACAGCTCCCACGCCCGAAGAGCCAGGAGGGAAAGCCTTGCCTCCTTGGAAAGCTCTTTGGCAGCCGCTCGCGTGGCCCCACAGCCCGTGGGGCTGCGGGCTTTCCGGCGGCCGTCAGCCTCGGCGACACCGGCGCCCACGTGGCGACGCCGCGCCAGCCTGCTAAGCATTTTCCGGTAGGGCCGCGGCTCTGGCGACAGCTCCCACACCCGAAGAGCCAGGAGGGAAAGCCGTGCCTCCTTGGAAAGCTCTTTGGCAGCCGCTCGCGTGGCCCCACAGCCCGTGGGGCTGCGGGCTTTCCGGCGGCCGTCAGCCTCGGCAACACCGGCGCCCATGTTGCGCCGCCACGCCAGCCTGTGAAGCATTTTCCGGTAGGGCCGCGGCTCTGGCGGCAGCTCCCACGCCCGAAGAGCCAGGAGGGAAAGCCGTGCCTCCTTGGAAAGCTCTTTGGCAGCCGCTCGTGTGGCCCCACAGCCCGTGGGGCTGCGGGCTTTCCGGTGGCCGTCAGCCTCGGCGATACCGGCGCCCACGTGGAGCCGCCGCGCCAGCCTGCGAAGCATTTTCCGGTAGGGCCGCGGCTCTGGCGACAGCTCCCACGCCCGAAGAGCCAGGAGGGAAAGCCGTGCCTCATTGGAAAGCTCTTTGGCAGCCGCTCGCGTGGCCCCACAGCCCGTGGGGCTGCGGGCTTTCCGGCGGCCGTCAGCCTCGGCGACACTGGCGCCCACGTGGAGCCGCCGCGCCAGCCTGCGAAGCATTTTCCGGTAGGGCCGCGGCTCTGGCGACAGCTCCCACGCCCGAAGAGCCAGGAGGGAAAGCCGTGCCTCGTTGGAAAGCTCTTTGACAGCCGCTCGCCTGGACCCACAGCCCGTGGGGCTGCGGGCTTTCCGGCGGCCGTCAGCCTCGGCGACACCGGCGCCCACATGGCGCCGCCGCGCCAGCCTGTGACGCATTTTCCGGTAGGGCTGCGGCTCTGGCGACAGCTCCCACGCCCGAAGAGCCAGGAGGGAAAGCTGTGCCTCGTTGGAAAGCTCTTTGGCAGCCGCTCGCGTGGCCCCACAGCCCGGGGGGCTGCAGGCTTTCCGGAGGCCGTCAGCCTCGGCGACACCGGCGCCCAGATGGCGCCGCCGCGCCAGCCTGCGAAGCATTTTCCAGTAGGGCCGCGGCTGTGGCGACAGCTCCCACGCCCGAAGAGCCAGGAGGGAAAGCAGTGCCTCCTTGGAATGCTCTTTGGCAGCCGCTCGCATGGTGCCACAGCCCGTGGGGCTGCGGGCTTTCCGGTAGGCGTCAGCCTCGGCGACACCGGCGACCACGTGGAGCCGCCGCGCCAGCCTGCGAAGCATTTTCCGGTAGGGCCGCGGCTCTGGCGACAGCTCCCACTCCCGAAGAGCCAGGAGGGAAAGCCGTGCCTCGTTGGAAAGCTCTTTGGCAGCCGCTCGCGTGGCCCCACAGCCCATGGGGCTGCGGGCTTTCCAGCGGCCGTCGGCCTCTGCGACACCAGCGCCCACGTGGCGCCGCAGCGCCAGCCTGCGAAGCATTTTCCGGTAGGGCCGCGGCTCTGGCGACAGCTCCCACGCCCGAAGAGCCAGGAGGGAAAGCCGTGCCTCCTTGGAAAGCTCTTTGGCAGCCGCTGGCGTGGCCCCACAGCCCGTGGGGCTGCGGGCTTTCCGGCGGCCCTCAGCCTCGGCGACACCGGCGCACACGTGTCGCCGCCGCGCCAGCCTGCGAAGCATTTTCCGGTAGGGCCGCGGCTCTGGCGACAGCTCCCACGCCCGAAGAGCCAGGAGGGAAAGCCGTGCCTCCTTGGAAAACACTTTGGCAGCCGCTGGCGTGGCCCCACAGCCTGTGGGGCTGCGGGCTTTCCGGCGGCCATCAGCCTCGGTGACACCGGCGCCCACGTGGCGCCGCCGCGCCAGCCTGCGAAGCATTTTCCGGTAGGGACGCGGCTCTGGCGACAGCTGCCACGCCCGAAGAGCCAGGAGGGAAAACTGTGCCTCGTTGGAAAGCTCTTTGGCAGCCGCTCGCGTGGCCCCACAACCCGTGGGGCTGCGGGCTTTCCGGCGGCCATCAGCCTCGGCGCCTCCGGCTCCCACGTGGCGCGGCCCGCGCCAGCCTGCAAAGCATTTTCCGGTAGGGCCGCGGCTCTGGCGACAGCTCCCACGCCCGAAGAGCCAGGAGGGAAAGCCGTGCCTCCTTGGAAAGTTCTTTGTCAGCCGCTCGCGTGGCCCCACAGCCCGTGGGGCTGCGGGCTTTCCGGCGGCCGTCAGCCTCGGCGACACCGGCGCCCACGTGGCGCCGCTGCGCCAGCCTGCGAAGCATTTTCCGGTAGGGCCGCGGCTGTGGCGACAGCTCCCACGCCCGAAGAGCCAGGAGAGAAAGCTGTGCCTCGTTGGAAAGCTCTTTGGCAGCAGCTCGCGTGGCCCCACAGCCCGTGGGGCTGCAGGCTTTCCGGCGGCCGTCAGCCTCGGCGACACCGGCGCCCAGATGGCGCCGCCGCGCCAGCCTGCGAAGCATTTTCCAGTAGGGCCGCGGCTCTGGCGACAGCTCCCACGCCCGAAGAGCCAGGAGGGAAAGCCGTGCCTCCTTGGAAAGCTCTTTGGCAGCCGCTCGCGTGGCCCCACAGCCCGTGGGGCTGCGGGCTTTCTGGTAGGCGTCAGCCTCGGCGACACCGGCGACCACGTGGAGCCGCCGCGCCAGCCTGCGAAGCATTTTCCGGTAGGGCCGCGTCTCTGGCGACAGCTCCCACGCCCGAAGAGCCAGGAGGGAAAGCCTTGCCTCCTTGGAAAGCTCTTTGGCAGCCGCTCGCGTGGCCCCACAGCCCATGGGGCTGCGGGCTTTCCAGCGGCCGTCAGCCTCTGCGACACCTGCGACCACGTGGCGCCGCAGCGCCAGCCTGCGAAGCATTTTCCGGTAGGGCCGCGTCTCTGGCGACAGCTCCCACGCCCGAAGAGCCAGGAGGGAAAGCCGTGCCTCGTTGGAAAGCTCTTTGGCAGCCGCTCGCGTGGCCCCACAGCCCGTGGGGCTGCGGGCTTTCCGGTAGGCGTCAGCCTCGGCGACACCGGCGCCCACGTGGAGCCGCCGCGCCAGCCTGCGAAGCATTTTCCGGTAGGGCCGCGGCTCTGGCGACAGCTCCCACGCCCGAAGAGCCAGGAGGGAATGCCATGCCTCGTTGGAAAGCTCTTTGGCAGCCGCTCGCGTGGCCCCACAGCCCGTGGGGCTGCAGGCTTTCCGGCGGCCGTCAGCCTCGGCGACACCGGCGCCCACGTGGCGCCGCCGCGCCAGCCTGCGAAGCATTTTCCGGTAGGGCCGCGGCTCTGGCGACAGCTCCCACGCCCGAAGAGCCAGGAGGGAAAGCTGTGCCTCGTTGGAAAGCTCTTTGGCAGCCGCTCGCGTGGCCCCACAGCCCGTGGGGCTGTGGGCTTTCCAGCGGCCGTGAGCCTCGGCGACACCGGCGCCCACGTGGCGCCACCGCGCCAGCCTGCAAAGCATTTTCCAGTAGGGCCGCGGCTCTGGCGACAACTCCCACGCCCGAAGAGCCAGGAGGGAAAGCCGTGCCTCCTTGGAAAGCACTTTGGCAGCCGCTCGCGTGGCCCCACAGCCCGTGGGGCTGCGGGCTTTCCGGCGGCCGTCAGCCTCGGCGACACCGGCGCCCACGTGGCGCCGCTGCGCCAGCCTGCGAAGCATTTTCCGGTAGGGCCGCGGCTCTGGCGACAGCTCCCACGCCCGAAGAGCCAGGAGAGAAAGCTGTGCCTCGTTGGAAAGCTCTTTGGCAGCAGCTCGCGTGGCCCCACAGCCCGTGGGGCTGCGGGCTTTCTGGTAGGCGTCAGCCTCGGCGACAGCGGCGACCACGTGGAGCCGCCGCGCCAGCCTGCGAAGCATTTTCCGGTAGGGCCGCGGCTCTGGCGACAGCTCCCACGCCCGAAGAGCCAGGAGGGAAAGCCGTGCCTCGTTGGAAAGCTCTTTGGCAGCCGCTCGCGTGGCCCCACAGCCCGTGGGGCTGCGGGCTTTCCGGCGGCCATCAGCCTCGGCGACACCGGCGACCACATGGCGCCGCCGCGCCAGCCTGCGAAGCATTTTCCGGTAGGGCCGCGGCTCTGGCGACAGCTCCCACGCCCGAAGAGCCAGGAGGGAAAGCCGTGCCTCCTTGGAAAGCTCTTTGGCAGGCGGTCCCGTGGCCCCACAGCCCGTGGGGCTGCGGGCTTTCCGGCGGCCATCAGCCTCGGCGACACCTGCGACCACATGGCGCCGCCGCGCCAGCCTGCGAAGCATTTTCCGGTAGGGCCGCGGCTCTGGCGACAGCTCCCACGCCCGAAGAGCCAGGAGGGAAAGCCGTGCCTCCTTGGAAAGCTCTTTGGCAGCCGCTCGCGTGGCCCCACAGCCCGTGGGGCTGCGGGCTTTCCGGCGGCCGTCAGCCTCGGCGACACCGGCGCCCACGTGGCGCCGCTGCGCCAGCCTGCGAAGCATTTTCCGGTAGGGCCGTGGCTCTGGCGACAGCTCCCACGCCCGAAGAGCCAGGAGGGAAAGCCGTGCCTCCTTGGAAAGCTCTTTGGCAGCCGCTCGCGTCGCCCCAGAGCCCGTGGGGCTGCGGGCTTTCCGGCGGCCGTCAGCCTCGGCGACTCAAGTGCCCACGTGGCGCCGCCCGCGCCAGCCTGCAAAGCATTTTCCGGTAGGGCCGCGGCTCTGGCGACAGCTCCCACGCCCGAAGAGCCACGAGGGAAAGCCGTGCCTCCTTGGAAAGCTCTTTGGCAGCCGCTCGCGTGGCCCCACAGCCCGTGGGGCTGCGGGCTTTCCGGCGGCCGTCAGCCTCGGCGACACCGGCGCCCACGTGGCGACGCCGCGCCAGCCTGCGAAGCATTTTCCGGTAGGGCCGCGGCTCTGGCGACAGCTCCCACGCCCGAAGAGCCAGGAGGGAAAGCCGTGCCTCCTTGGAAAGCTCTTTGGCAGCCGCTCGCATGGCCCCACAGCCCGTGGGGCTGCGGGCTTTTCGGCGGCCGTCAGCCTCGGCAACACCGGCGCCCATGTTGCGCCGCCACGCCAGCCTGCGAAGAATTTTCCGGTAGGGCCGCAGCTCTGGCGACAGCTCCCACGCCCGAAGAGCCAGGAGGGAAAGCCGTGCCTCCTTGGAAAGCTCTTTGGCAGCCGCTCGTGTGGCCCCACAGCCCGTGGGGCTGCGGGCTTTCCGGTGGCCGTCAGCCTCGGCGATACCGGCGCCCATGTGGAGCCGCCGCGCCAGCCTGTGAAGCATTTTCCGGTAGGGCCGCGGCTCTGGCGACAGCTCCCACGCCCGAAGAGCCAGGAGGGAAAGCCGTGCCTCATTGGAAAGCTCTTTGGCAGCCGCTCACGTGGCCCCACAGCCCGTGGGGCTGCGGGCTTTCCGGCGGCCGTCAGCCTCGGCGACACTGGCGCCCACGTGGAGCCGCAGCGCCAGCCTGCGAAGCATTTTCCGGTAGGGCCGCGGCTCTGGCGACAGCTCCCACGCCCGAAGAGCCAGGAGGGAAAGCCGTGCCTCGTTGGAAAGCTCTTTGACAGCCGCTCGTGTGGCCCCACAGCCCGTGGGGCTGCGGGCTTTCCGGCGGCCGTCAGCCTCGGCGACACCGGCGCCCACATGGCGCCGCCGCGCCAGCCTGTGACGCATTTTCCGGTAGGGCTGCGGCTCTGGCGACAGCTCCCACGCCCGAAGAGCCAGGAGGGAAAGCTGTGCCTCGTTGGAAAGCTCTTTGGCAGCCGCTCGCGTGGCCCCACAGCCCGTGGGGCTGCAGGCTTTCCGGAGGCCGTCAGCCTCGGCGACACCAGCGCCCAGATGGCGCCGCCGCGCCAGCCTGCGAAGCATTTTCCAGTAGGGCCGCGGCTGTGGCGACAGCTCCCACGCCCGAAGAGCCAGGAGGGAAAGCCGTGCCTCCTTGGAATGCTCCTTGGCAGCCGCTCGCGTGGCCCCACAACCAGTGGGGATGCGGGCTTTCCGGCAGCCATCAGCCTCGGCGACTCCGGCTCCCACGTGGCGCGGCCGCGCCAGCCTGCGAAGTATTTTCCGGTAGGGCCGCGGCTCTGGCGACAGCTCCCACTCCCGAAGAGCCAGGAGGGAAAGCCGTGCCTCGTTGGAAAGCTCTTTGGCAGCCGCTCGCGTGGCCCCACAGCCCGTGGGGCTGCGGGCTTTCCGGCGGCCGTCAGCCTCGGCGACACTGGCGCCCACGTGGCGCCGCCGCACCAGCCTGCGAAGCATTTTCCAGTAGGGCCGCGGCTCTGGCGACAGCTCCCACGCCCGAAGAGCCAGGAGGGAAAGCCGTGCCTCCTTGGAAAGCTCTTTGGCAGCCGCTCGCGTGGCCTCACAGCCCGTGGGGCTGCGGGCTTTCCGGCGGCCATAAGCCTCGGCGACACCGGCGCCCACGTGGCACGGCCACGGCAGCCTGCGAGGCATTTTCCGGTAGGGCCGCGGCTCTGGCGACAGCTCCCACGCCCGAAGAGCCAGGAGGGAAAGCCGTGCCTCATTGGAAAGCTCTTTGGCAGCCGCTCGCGTGGCCCCACAGCCCGTGGGGCTGTGGGCTTTCCAGCGGCCGTCAGCCTCGGCGACACCGGCGCCCACGTGGCGCCACCGCCCCAGCCTGCGAAGCATTTTCCAGTAGGGCCGCGGCTCTGGCGACAGCTCCCACGCCCGAAGAGCCAGGAGGGAAAGCCGTGCCTCCTTGGAAAGTTCTTTGTCAGCCGCTCGCGTGGCCCCACAGCCCGTGGGGCTGCGGGCTTTCCGGCGGCCGTCAGCCTCGGCGACACCGGCGCCCACGTGGCGCCGCTGCGCCAGCCTGCGAAGCATTTTCCGGTAGGGCCGCGGCTCTGGCGACAGCTCCCACGCCCGAAGAGCCAGGAGAGAAAGCTGTGCCTCGTTGGAAAGCTCTTTGGCAGCAGCTCGCGTGGCCCCACAGCCCGTGGGGCTGCGGGCTTTCCGGAGGCCGTCAGCCTCGGCGACACCGGCGCCCAGATGGCGCCGCCGCGCCAGCCTGCGAAGCATTTTCCGGTAGGGCCGCGGCTCTGGCGACAGCTCCCACGCCCAAAGAGCCAGGAGGGAAAGCCGTGCCTCCTTGGAAAGCTCTTTGGCAGCTGCTCGCGTGGCCCCACAGCCCGTGGGGCTGCGGGCTTTCTGGTAGGCGTCAGCCTCGGCGACACCGGCGACCACGTGGAGCCGCCGCGCCAGCCTGCGAAGCATTTTCCGGTAGGGCCGCGGCTCTGGCGACAGCTCCCACGCCCGAAGAGCCAGGAGGGAAAGCCGTGCCTCGTTGGAAAGCTCTTTGGCAGCCGCTCGCGTGGCCCCACAGCCCATGGGGCTGCAGGCTTTCCAGCGGCCGTCAGCCTCTGCGACACCTGCGACCACGTGGCGCCGCAGCGCCAGCCTGCGAAGCATTTTCCGGTAGGGCCGCGTCTCTGGCGACAGCTCCCACGCCCGAAGAGCCAGGAGGGAAAGCCGTGCCTCCTTGGAAAGCTCTTTGGCAGCCGCTCGCGTGGCGCCACAGCCCGTGGGGCTGCGGGCTTTCCGGTAGGCGTCAGCCTCGGCGACACCGGCGCCCACGTGGAGCCGCCGCGCCAGCCTGCGAAGCATTTTCCGGTAGGGCCGCGGCTCTGGCGACAGCTCCCACGCCCGAAGAGCCAGGAGGGAATGCCGTGCCTCGTTGGAAAGCTCTTTGGCAGCCGCTCGCGTGGCCCCACAGCCCGTGGGGCTGCGGGCTTTCCGGCGGCCATCAGCCGCGGCAACACCGGCGCCCACGTGGCGCCGCCACGCCAGCCTGCGAAGCATTTTCCGGTAGGGCGGCAGCTCTGGCGACAGCTCCCACGCCCGAAGAGCCAGGAGGGAAAGCCGTGCCTCCTTGGAAAGCTCTTTGGCAGCCGCTCGCGTGGCCCCACAGCCCGTGGGGCTGCGGGCTTTCCGGCGGCCGTCAGCCTCGGCGACACCGGCGCCCACGTGGCGCCGGTGCGCCAGCCTGTGAAGCATTTTCCGGTAGGGCCGCGGCTCTGGCGACAGCTCCCACGCCCGAAGAGCCAGGAGGGAAAGCCGTGCCTCGTTGGAAAGCCCTTTGGCAGCCGCTCGCGTGGCCCCACAGCCCGTGGGGCTGCGGGCTTTCCAGCGGCCGTCAGCCTCGGCGACACCGGCGCCCACGTGGCGCCACCGCGCCAGCCTGCGAAGCATTTTCCAGTAGGGCCGCGGCTCTGGCGACAACTCCCACGCCCGAAGAGCCAGGAGGGAAAGCCGTGCCTCCTTGGAAAGTTCTTTGGCAGCCGCTCGCGTGGCCCCACAGCCCGTGGGGCTGCGGGCTTTCCGGCGGCCGTCAGCCTCGGCGACACCGGCGCCCACGTGGCGCCCCCGCGCCAGCCTGCGAAGCATTTTCCGGTAGGGCCGCGGCTCTGGCGACAGCTCCCACGCCCGAAGAGCCAGGAGAGAAAGCTGTGCCTCGTTGGAAAGCTCTTTGGCAGCAGCTCGCGTGGCCCCACAGCCCGTGGGGCTGCAGGCTTTCCGGAGGCCGTCAGCCTCGGCGACACCAGCGCCCAGATGGCGCCGCAGCGCCAGCCTGCGAAGCATTTTCCAGTAGGGCCGCGGCTGTGGCGACAGCTCCCACGCCCGAAGAGCCAGGAGGGAAAGCCGTGCCTCGTTGGAAAGCTCCTTGAGAGCCGCTCGCGTGGCCCCACAGCCCGTGGGGCTGCGGGCTTTCTGGTAGGCGTCAGCCTCGGCGACACCGGCGACCACGTGGAGCCGCCGCGCCAGCCTGCGAAGCATTTTCCGGTAGGGCCGCGGCTCTGGCGACAGCTCCCACGCCCGAAGAGCCAGGAGGGAAAGCCGTGCCTCCTTGGAAAGCTCTTTGGCAGCCGCTCGCGTGGCCCCACAGCCCATGGGGCTGCGGGCTTTCCAGCGGCCGTCAGCCTCTGCGACACCTGCGACCACGTGGCGCCGCAGCGCCAGCCTGCGAAGCATTTTCCGGTAGGGACGCGTCTCTGGCGACAGCTCCCACGCCCGAAGAGCCAGGAGGGAAAGCCGTGCCTCGTTGGAAAGCTCTTTGGCAGCCACTCGCGTGGCACCACAGCCCGTGGGGCTGCGGGGCTTTCCGGTAGGCGTCAGCCTCGGCGACACCGGCGCAAACGTGGAGCCGCCGCGCCAGCCTGCGAAGCATTTTCCGGTAGGGCCGCGGCTCTGGCGACAGCTCCCACGCCCGAAGAGCCAGGAGGGAATGCCGTGCCTCGTTGGAAAGCTCTTTGGCAGCCGCTCGCGTGGCCCCACAGCCCGTGGGGCTGCGGGCTTTCCGGCGGCCGTCAGCCTCGGCGACACCGGCGCCCACGTGGCGCCGCCACGCCAGCCTGCGAAGCATTTTCCGGTAGGGCCGCGGCTCTGGCGACAGCTCCCACACCCGAAGAGCCAGGAGGGAAAGCCGTGCCTCGTTGGAAAGCTCTTTGGCAGCCGCTCGCGTGGCCCCACAGCCCGTGGGGCTGCGGGCTTTCCGGCGGCCTTCAGCCTCGGCGACACCGGTGCCCACGTGGCGCCGCCACGCCATCCTGCGAAGCATTTTCCGGTAGGGCCGCAGCTCTGGCGACAGCTGCCACACCCGAAGAGCCAGGAGGGAAAGCTGTGCCTCGTTGGAAAGCTCTTTGGCAGCCGCTCGCATGGCCCCACAGCCCGTGGGGCTGCGGGCTTTCCGGCGGCCGTCAGCCTCGGCGACACCAACGCCCACGTGGCGCCGCTGCTCCAGCCTGCGAAGCATTTTCCGGTAGGGCCGCGGCTCTGGCGACAGCTCCCACGCCCGAAGAGCCAGGTGGGAAAGCCGTGCCTCCTTGGAAAGCACTTTGGCAGCCGCTCGCGTGGCCCCACAGCCCGTGGGGCTGCGGCTTTCCGGCGGCCGTCAGCCTCGGTGACACCGGCTCCCACGTGGCGCCGCCGCGCCAGGCTGCGAAGCATTTTCCAGTAGGGCCGCGGCTCTGGCGACAGCTCCCACACCCGAAGAGCCAGGAGGGAAAGCTGTGCCTCGTTGGAAAGCTCTTTGTCAGCCGCTCGCGTGGCCCCACAGCCCATTGGGCTGCGGGCTTTCCAGAGGCCGTCAGCCTCGGCGACACCGGCGACCACGTGGAGCCGCCGCGCCAGCCTGCGAAGCATTTTGCGGTAGGGCCGCGGCTCTGGCGACAGCTCCCACGCCCGAAGAGCCAGGAGGGAAAGCCGTGCCTCGTTGGAAAGCTGTTTGGCATCCGCTCGCGTGGCCCCACAGCCCGTGGGGCTGCGGGCTTTCCGGCGGCCGTCAGCCTCGGCGACACCGGCGCCCACGTGTCGCCGCCGCGCCAGCCTGTGTAAGCATTTTCCGGTAGGGCCGCGGCTCTGGCGACAGCTCCCACGCCCGAAGAGCCAGGAGGGAAAGCCGTGCCTCCTTGGAAAGCACTTTGGCAGCCGCTCGCGTGGCCCCACAGCCTGTGGGCTGCGGGCTTTCCGGCACCCATCAGCCTCGGTGACACCGGCGCCCACGTGGCGCCGCCGCGCCAGCCTGCAAAGCATTTTCCGGTAGGGCCGCGGCTCTGGCGACAGCTCCCACGCCCGAAGAGCCAGGAGGGAAAGCTGTGCCTCGTTGGAAAGCTCTTTGGCAGC